>NC_056732.1:587461405-587486405 GCF_019279795.1 Protopterus annectens
GAAAACTTTCAAAATGAGCTAAAAGCATGTAACTGGTCAACTCTAAAGCAACTTAGTCTGGATGAAGCAGTCTCTTACTTTAATTCTACATTCCTTCAAATTCTAAACAGCCATGCCCCCTTCTGCTCCTCCACAGTTAGGACCAAAATAGCCCCTTGGCTCATAAAACAAACCAGAGAAAAAATGTTCCTACGGAACAAAATATGGGCAAAATGGAGAGCCTCTAAAAGCACTGCAGACCACCTATATTTTAAACAGTTAAGAAATGCTATCAAAAAGGACATAATCTTAGACAAAAAAAAACTACTATTCCCACCTTCAACAATCACACTCTAAAAACCCTCAAAAGTTTTGGTCAGGCATTAATAAACTTCTCAAACCAGGGCAGGCTAGAACTCCATCCCCCTGCTCTATTCCCCATAATAATCCTCTGCAAATAGCTAATGCTTTAACAATTACTTTATTGAAGCTATTCAAACTCTAACAAAAACACTAGCACCCATTACCCTCCCCCTTCACAATATATAAACAGTTCACTTCCATCCTTACAGATACAACCTGTGCCAACATCCTTTATCTGCAAAGTCCTTCAAAAACTCAAACCTTGCACCCCCTCTGCTGACTGCCTGCCAGCAGAATACCTTCAAATAGCTGCTAAATCCATAGCTTACCCCATATCCATCCTTATAAACAGAACAATCACAGAAGGTTACATACCTTCCATATGGAAAGTCTCCCATATAATCCCCTTGCACAAAGGAGGTAAATCCACTGATATCTCCAACTACCGACCAATTGCTCTACTCTCTCCATCAGCCAAAATAATGGAAAAATGTATTCACCATCAACTACTTCAGCACCTTCTCCACAATAACTTACTTGCTAACTGCCAACATGGCTTTAGGCCCTTTCATAGCACTACTACTGCCCTGCTAACTTTTACTGACTGTATAAACAGGAATCGAAACAATAACTCTCTGTCATCTGCTCTATTTATTGACCTATCAAAAGCCTTTGATATGGTCAATCATAACTTACTTATCAATATGCTAAAAGCCCAATCTCTTGACCCACAAGCAATTCTTTGGTTTAAATCCTATCTAGAAAATAGACAGCAAGCAGTACTCTGGGACAATAATCTGTCCACACCCCTCCCTGTGAACACTGGTGTCCCTCAAGGCTCTATCCTAGGCCCTCTTCTTTTTTCCATTTTTATTAATGATCTCCATACTGCTTTTCCACAAACCACCTGTATACAATACGCTGATGACTCTACTCTAATCTGTACTGCTAAGTCTTCTTCCTCTCTCCAGACCCTTACTCAAACTGTATTTAACTCCATTGAAAAGTGGTTCACCCATCGTTGCCTCCTCCTTAACCCCCAAAAAACTTAACTATTACTCTTTACTCCCACCCAAAAATCTCCACAGATCCACTTCACTATTACCTCCGATAATGGAACTTGTATTTCCCCTGATTCTACTGCTTATCTCCTTGGCATAACCATTAATCATAACCTCGGCTTTGATGACCATATCAACAATACTATAAAAACTGTCAATAAAAAACTAGGCTCCCTGTATAGAATCAAACCCTTCCTTACACCACTAGCGAGAAACTCCATTGCCCAGACTCATCTTACTTCTACCCTATTCTATGCATCTGCCATATATACCAATCTATCAAATCATAATCTTACCAAACTTGAAACTAGCTATAATAATATAGCCAGATTTGCCACTGGCTCCCCTTATAGAACCCACCACTGTCTCAACCTTCGACAACTCAGATGGTTAGAACTACAAAACCAACTTCAATACAATCAACTTGTGATTACACAAAAAATCCTGCACCACCCTACTAATACTCCTATCCTCTCTAATCTGATCTCCTCATATAAAAATCTTACTACATTACGCTCAGCTAATAAGTTTCTAATTGCCAATAATAAATCTAATAACAAACCTGGAGACTCACTCTTTTCCAATGTTGTGGGTAGATCCTGGAACAAGCTTCCTAGAACACTCACTTCTCTCTCATCTACACCACTCTTTAAGAAACAGCTCAAAGATCACCTAAAAATACATTGGCTTTGTCCCTGCTCGAAGCCTGACTGAATCATACTCATCGTCTTATTTCTCCTCCCCCTTTTCCCCGCCTCCTGGGCTAGTGCCCGCCTACATTTCTTGAATAATTATTAGCTAACCCTTTCTACTACTTGTATTTTTCTGCCTATTCTCTTGCTCCTTCTTTGACTTAGTGATTGATAATTTTCAAATGAATGTTAATATTCAAATTACAATATAAACTGTTGCTTGATTGTACCTGAAATCTACTAAAGAGTTAGGACTTGATTGTTTCTCAAACCTATGCTAAGTCTCTGTACATTGTTCACAAAAATATCTTTTATTTTTTTTCTAATCATATCTTGCTATGTAACTGAAGCTAGTCATTTTTTTTAAGTATTGTATGCTGTAATTTACTCATGTTTGGAACTTTTCTCCCAGGGCCTCTACTGAAAATGCTAGACTAGCCCGGTCAACAAATATAAAATAATAAAATAATAAAAATAAAATAAAAATTAACACTACATATACGTTGATATTAAGTAAATAAGTACATTTTTACTACCTTTCATACATATTTTAATACAAGTCACATATAATAACACAAATACTATATTTTAAAAAGTATTTTAAACATAAAAGTTATCTTTCTAAAGCTTTTAAACATAAAATACATTTCAGAGAACACTGGTCATTGAGGCCAGGACTGGCTAAACATGTCTCTGAGAACCCTGGACACTTTTTCAAGTATTTAATAATATATAATGTTAGCAAGAACATCAGAGGTGGCCCTTGGCCCCTCCGTTTAGAGGAGAGGGAGCTTTATTGGCAGCTCAAAGTTAAAGCCTTTGCCAGTCCTGGCCTCAATGACCAGTGTTCTCTGAAATGTATTTTACATTTAAAAGCTTTAGAAAGATAACTTTTATGTTTAAAAAATTTTTTAAAGTACAATATTTGTGTTATTATATGTGACTTGTTTTAAAATATGTATGAAAGGTAGACTGGTGTTGGTGAAGGTGTTCGCTTCCGAGCGCAACGTTGGGGCATTCAGGAGTCCAGAGTCATGGTTGGGCTCCTAGTTAAAAACCATGATGGCAGGCTGCTGCAAGGCCAATACCAGGGCTTGTAGTACAAAGCAGAGGCCTGGGACCAGCTTGCATGTGATCTCACCAGTGCCACTGGCATACCCCAGACTGATGAGCAGGTACATCACCACCATAACAACCTGAAGTGGAGGAGGGGTGCAGTCTTGGACCAGTGGATCCAAGAAGCCTGAGTGCAGGATGTCCCACCTGTCTGTAAGTATGCAGTCGTATGTATCTCTAAGTATGGAAAAAGTTCAAATTGTGACTGTGCAGGTGTGATTAATGTGTGATGTCTTCCAATACAGCTGCTCCGGAGAGGTCCCAGAATGTTGGGGCTCATTCTCAGTGACTGGCTCTGCTGCATTGGCAGTATGGCGAGTACAGAATACCCCTTACTATTAGCAGTAAGAAATCAAAATTATAGTAATGGTAGTACCGCCTGTATATATAATTGTGCTGTAAAAGTCAGGAGTAAATGCCTATGTCAGGCTGCCAGTCTTACAATGGAGTATTCCCAGCTGCTGTGTAATACAGATATCAGTAGCAAACAAGGTACAATATGCAGGAGAAGAATATTAGAATATGTATGAGTGTGTCTGAGTAAACCTGCCATGAAAGTGCCATGTCAGGGCTACTGTAACAGTTAGAAATGAAAAGCATTCCCCTGTGCAGATCATGCAGGAATAGTAATTGTGGATTTCTGAGTTGTATACAGATATGTATGTCAAAACTAATAAAGGTGATCCCAAACACGGGTGTGTGTCATCTCACTTGTACCTGAAAAATAGAAATGTGTATGTCCTGCAGAAGGTATTAACTGAAGTGAACTGATTTAGCACTGCTTGTCTGCATACTTTAGAATGGGCATGTCAAATAACTGAAAAAAAACAACAGTACATATTTCCATCAGAATGTGTTTTACTTTGTCTGCCAGCATTGTCCTGTGTTAACCTTTCAATGTCAGCTGTATGTAGCTGTGAATGTACTGAAAAATGTATAAGGCTAATAGATGCAGACTTAAAACCTACACTGTGTACTCAGGAATCTAAATTGCAGTATGTATTTGTAAAACAGTCAAATGTGAAATCTAGCTGTTTCACAAACAGTGACACCAATGTCTGTTGTGTATGCATAATTTGTACTGAAAATGGGAAACAAATAATGCACCATGTCATAATAAAAGTACTGTGCACAAAAATATGTACTAGATAGAAATGTCACAAGCAACAAACAATGCCTCCCCAGTAGCTCAGTCTGATAAAAACAAGGCCTGAAGTTCAATTTTGCACACGCACCATGGTTCAAATCCAGGGACCGCCACTAACATCTCAGTCTGGTTCTACAGTTGTAAACTGCAATTTGAATAGAAAAAATAATGTACTGCAACGCATACATTTTCCATACAGGGCACACAGGTAAAGAAATCTGAATAGAAATACTAGTATGGTGTCTATAACTATGAAAGATGAACAATTGCTGTGTTGATCAACCCCAGTCCTACAAATAGATGAAAGCTAGACATCCGCACTCTGCAGTCTGGCCCAGACAAGTGCCTTAAGTGTCACGCTGTCACTGATAGTTTCCCTACTTGCCAAGAAACCTGCACACAGAGAATGTCACAGTAGATGCATGTGAAAGGCAAAACACACACTCCAGGGTCTTCAACTAATATGTGAATATGAAATATGGGTAGAAACAGCCATGTAATGTGTACACAGTTCATCTGCACAGGCCCACTGGTAAAGCAATTGGTATAGAAACAGGTATGATGTGTATAACTAACATAAAGGTAGAATTGCTCTGTTGATATCTACAGCTGTTGGTGTGCTGTAGCAGCCCCATGGCCCAGGTAGAGTGTAAGTGTGGTCAGAATGTAGAGTAGTGAATAGTAGTGTACTGACCAATATACTTGATAGCAGTTGTCAATTGAATCTGTTACCTTCCCCCACCACTCAACTGATCCAACCATCACACTGAAACCAACATGGGTATTTTCCTAAACAAACCTCTACTGTTGGGACCATTGTTCCATTTGATTTATCATTGTTTAAACTGCATGCATACTAATATTCCCTGTTGAATAATCATTTTATTGCCTGCCTGACATACCACTAACTGGCATGCTGTTGCAACCCTGAATGCCATTCCATATATACGTAGGTTCTGTTTGTTATGGCACTGTTATAATTGCACTGTTTTGGGTAAATGGGAATAACCATGCATGCTATTCTGACTAATGTTGTAATGTGTTGTACATGACTAGCCAATATTTATTGTTAATTTACACATGATAGCACATATGGGAAGGCAGAACCCATTGGATCCAGCTCTCCCACCCCACCTGGCCGAGGCAGCCAACCCAGACCTCCCTCATCTGCTGGTCCTGCACCACCCTTGGGTGGACCTGCTGCAGGGGATGGGGCTCACCCCCACTACCAGTGGGTGTGGTGAGGATGTTTTCACCCAGGATGAGGTCTGTAGCATGGTGCACAGTGTCCTCCAGACAGAGCTGGATGACTGCCTGTGCCAGGTGGAGGGCAGGCTGTCACAACTAGAGGGGCAGGTGGCCCCTCAAGCCCCCAGCACAGCCACCTTTGGGGCTGTGAAGGAGTAGTGGTAACTGCCATCGGGTGGGGACATGAGTGCCACTACTACCATCTGGGGGGGGCTCATGAGCCTTGGATTCCCACCCACCCTCCCGGTCAAGGTGTTTACCCCCCATGTGTCATACACCACACCTGTCTGCTGTCTTGCCTGTCTTGTCTGTCTGCAAATGCAACTCTCCTACCAAACATCCCTCACCACACTTACCAGTAATCCTTCCTTAACATCCCACTCTCACCTTAAAAAAAAAAAAGGCATCTGTCCCGCAAAAAAATCACGTCCCATACAAAGCTCTGCATTTCGCCCAGAGACATGTACCCATCACACAATCTAACCCTACCAATCATCCATATTGCATGATGCCCGCACACCTCCCTGTAGGGTGTGAGGCTCCAAATTCTAAATTGCCCACACTGAAAGCAGCAGCTGCTGCCAAAGAAATGCAGAGCTATGGTTCTTTCCCACAATCATCCTGCACATCCTGACTTTTTCTCCTCTTGTTTGTCCCCCTGCTTGCCCAAATTTCACCACTTTCCTATCTCTCTTTTTTTCTTTATTTGAAGTTAGCATGGGTTTAAGCGGCTGTAAGGGGGCATAAGCTAAGCTCACATAAGCATCACTTAGCTACACACAAACCCACTTACAACTGCTTTAAAATGCCTTAATCACTCTGTCTCCAATAGCCCATGTTCTGCCCAGCAACAAAATAATCAGCCCTTACAAGTCTTAAACCCAGGACCCTGCACACTACAGCCAAAGTGATTTGCCACTAAGCCATTTTAGATGCAAATAAGTTTCATATTTTCTCAAACATATCATCCAGCACAGTCATTCAACCTGGTTCGATTCTCAGCTAGAGCGTCTTCTGCGTGGAGACATGTGTGAATGGGCGTACCTTCGTTTAAGGTTGTGCATCAGGGCTGGTAACTCGGCATGTAAAAATCAACTACCAATCATTAGCAGACCGGAGTTCTGCTGTGGTGACCCCTAACCGGGAAAAGCCAAAAGAAACAACAATATATATGTATATATATATATATATATTTATATCTATATATATATATATATATATATATATATATATATATAGATATATGCACTGAAAGCGACCCAATAAAGCCACAGACAAAGGCAACAAGTATATGTAATGTTTTATTAAAGAATAAATCACACTAAAAACACTCCATCTCCATTAACGCTGTATAAAAATCCATTTTCGTTTCATCACACTTCATCAGATGTGGGTTAGAGTGAAAGACTGCCCTTTTATATACAATCAAACCTGATAAATAGTTGGTCCATTTCAGTAATACTCCTTCCATAGCCAGAGAACTTCATCATTAAAAATTTGTAAAAAGGGGTCTTCCAACCCCTTTTTGCAATTTTTTTGTGATGAAGTTCTCTGGCTATGGAAGGAGTATTACTGAAATGGACCAACTATTTGTCAGGTTTGATTGAATATAAAAGGGTAGTGTTTCACTCTAACCCACATCTGATGAATTGTGATGAAACGAAAAAGGATTTTTAAACAGTGTTAATGGAGATGGAGTGTTTTTAGTGTGACTTATTATTTAATAAAATGTTACATATACTGGTTGTCTTCATCTGTGGCTTTATTGGGTTGCTTTCAGTGCACCCTTTGTGGATTTATTGGATTTGTTCTCTGTACTTTTGCCTGCTCTGAGATATATATATATATATATATATATATATATATATATATATATATATATATATATATATGTGTGTATATGTCTACATGTATGTCTATATATATATATATATATATATATATGTATCTATAAAGAAGATATATCTATGTATATAGGTTCATAGGTTCATAGATAAGTATTAGGCTATCTGCCCAAGGGCATCTATAAGCCTAGCTAGAATGTGTTGGCTTTCGTCACCCCCTTAGATTAGATCCCTGTGCCTCTGTCCAGCACAGCCACTGCAGTGATCCCCGGGGTAAATTTTGTTTCCCATCCACTCATCAAAGTTTCTCTTGAAGAGTGTTAGTGAGGGGCTCTGCCTAATGTAGACTGGAATCCTGTTCCAAAGTATGGGGAGTCTCTGGGACAGGAATCTATCCCTCCAGCACATCCTATGTATCGTTGTGGTGAGGTTTAGATCCCCTAGAGCATGTGGCTTTGGGGGATTTGTTTTTTTTTAGGTGGAGTATGTCCATCAATTCTGGGTTGGACATGGCCTTGTATGTCAGGCAGAGATCACCTCTGAGTAAGCGGTATGCAAACGAGTACAGCTGGAGTTTCTTCAGTCGGGCTGCATAGGGCATCTGTTTGAGGCCAGTAATCCTCTTGGTGAGGTATTTCTGTTGTCTTTCCAGCTGTTGCAGGTGTTTTGTAAGGTACATCCCAAATGGGGCATTGTACTCTATGATGGGTCTGATGAGTGATGAGTAGAAGGGCACAATAACCTCTTTTGTTTTAGATGCGAACCCTTTTGTGATTAGGTGACCCACATAGAAGGATTTTCTAACCACCTTAGCAATATGATTATCAAAGGAGAGATTACTATCTACTTGGGTCCCCAGATCCCTTATAAAATTTTCTGTATTTAGGGGACTACCACTTATGTGGTAGTTCACGGGTACTTTGTTTTTCCAAAGGGAATGACTATGCACTTTTTGGCATTTAGCTTGAGGTCATGATTTTGACACCAGGTATCCATCTCAGTGAGACCCTTCTGGAGGGTGTCTGTATCAGCCAGAGAGTCAGTTATAGCCCCCAGTTTGCAGTTGTCTGCAAACTTGGTCAGCCATAGTCCTCCTGTGCTTGCCTGTACCTCTGAGAACTATATACTGAACAGGAGAGGTCCTAGGACTGAGCCCTGGGGGACACCACTTGTAACTGGTTTAGAATCAGACCTAGAGCCTGCAACTCTCACCATGTGGGTTCTTTCCATGAGCCAATTGGCAACCCATCTCATGATGTAGGGGTTTATGTTTAGGCTGGTGAGCTTATCTATAATACCAGAATGGGGAATGGTGTTGAAAGCCTTTATGGGGTCTAGGTAGGCTGTGTGAACCTCCTTTCCCTCATCTAAAGCCTTGGTAACTGTCACAATGAAGTCCACCAGGTTTAGGAAGCACAATCTGCCCTTAACAAAGCCAAACTGGGTAGGGTCCAATGTTTGCAGGTTCCCAGTGTCTCTGTTATTGAGTTCCATGATGATGTGCTCCATAGCCTTGCAGACCAGGCTAGTCAGGCTTATAGCATTATAGTTCCCAGAGTCCATTGTGGCTCCACCTTTGTGGAGCAGGATAACTGTTGCTGTGCACCACTCTATGGGTACGTAGCCTGTAGAAAGGCTGAGTTTGAACAGTGTGTTTAGGTGAAGGATTAGTTCATTTTAAAGCTCATGTAAGACACAGCTTGGGACACCGTCCAGTCCCATTGAAGCTGTGTTTTTGGCTTTGGGTAGGGCTGTTTTAACCTGTGTGTCAGTGATTGCCAGGGCTCTACATTCTTCTGGTATGTTTATGGGCCCTTTAGGGGATGAGAGGGGGGGTGAAGTTTGCACTAAATCTGTCTGCCAGAATGTTGGCAATATCACTCGGTTCAGTGCATTTTGTGCCATTCTACACTAACTGAGAGCAGATCTGAGAGTTTCTACTTAGGTTCTTGACATAGCTAAGGAATGCTTTGTGGTTATCTTTGGAGTCCTTGGCAATTTTTCTTTCAAAGCTAGCCTTGGATGATTTTATGAAGGATCATAGTTTCTTGCTGATACTGATCAGGGTTGTCTTTCCTTCTTGGGATTTTACTCTTTTCTGTACTAGTTTCCTCCTTTTATTTTATAGCTTATTTATGGCAGGGGGTCCACCAGACTGGTTTCCTTTTCTTGGAGGAGTGAGTCTTGGTTTTGCTTGGGATAGCACAATCCATGCATGCTTGCATGTGCTCATAGAGTGCTTTTGTAAGGGATTCAGCAGCTTGGCAGCATTGTCCTTTAGCATGGGGGCTGTGAAACATTCCATCTCAGTCTTAAGTAACGTGAAGTTTGCTTTTGAAAAGTTTTTCATGGTGGTTTCCTTGATTGGGGGTGGGGGCGGAATGTGGATATCCAGAATGATTAGTCTGTGGTCTGATCTAATCAGTGAGGGGTTGACCTCCGGTGTAGAACACCGGTCGCCCATGTTGGTGATGACCAGGTCCAATATGTTGTCACCTCTGGTGGGGTGTTGACCAGTTGATCCAGGGCATTCAAGTTTATAAATTCTAGGAAGCATTGGGAAAGGAATTTAGTACTTGAGTAGTTCTCCCAGTTAATGTTTGTGTAATTGAAATCACCCAATATTAGGGCATTTGGTAGGACCTTCATATTTTCCAGTGTCTCCAGAAATGCAGAATGGGGGTCCTGGGTCATGGTGGGTGATCTGTAGCAAGCTACAATTTGAATTGCAGTTTTGGCCATTGTTAGTTGCACATGGATGATCTCTGAGGCATTGTGCTGTGCCACTAACCTGGAGGTGTGGGTATCCTTGATGAATATGGATACACACCTGCCTTTTGTGTTTTGGTCTGGGTTCTGTGGCTGAAAAGTATGGCATGAGTTATAGCCTGGCAGTGCTGGGGTGCTTTCTTGAGCCTTAAACCAGGTTTCTTTTACTGCACAGATATCGATGTTCTCCATACTGAGGAGTGCCTTGAGTGCATGCATTTTGAGGTTTAGACTTCTGGCATTAAGTAGCATTACCCTCAGTTTTTGGTTACTTGTGCTATTTACAGTGGTGGGATTTTCTTTTGAGCCTTGCCTAAAAATGGCACTATGGGGCCGGCATAAGCCTTGGCCAGTATTCAAAAGCCTAAGGGTGACAGATGCAAGCCATCTCTTGTGAAGCAACATGGCTTGTCAAGCATCTCATCCGAGGTGGACAGATACTGGATCCCCTCTGAATGACACCAGAAACTTAGCCAATTGTTGAAATTGATAATTTTTTCTTTATACTGTGGCATCATTCTTGGAGAGGGCAAGATGCTACTCAGGGTCAGGGTCATACCGGCCTGGGCTACGTGATCAGAGAGCTCTTTCATGTCTCTTTTCATGTAGTCCAGGGAGGTACTTCTCAGGTCATTCACATCAACATGGAGAATGACAGAGTTGTATTTGTACTTGTTATAGAGCAACCTGAGTGCTTGTGTTATGTGGCAAATCCTGGCGCCCAACAGGCAGCTAACTGTAACCTTCTCCTTGTCCAGCCTAGTTAGTGGGACATCAGTGTGCCTGACTATAGAGTCGCCTATTACTAATGTGTTGGGTATGTTATTTTGCCTTAAGGGCTGTGATTGCATGACACACTGATTATGTGAAGTATGTGTTTCATAGTTTGTGATGGAGTGTGGTGGTTGCTTGGGTGTCTGCTTTGGAGGTCTCTGTTGCTTTTGTAGATTTTTATTTAGAGCCTCTGAGTATGTTTTCATGTATTTATGTGTGTTATTTGCCAATGTTGGTTTAGTAGGTCTGTGTGAGACTGGTAGTGTGTTGCAAGTATTTTCCTTCTCCTCTTGACTGACAGTTCCAGTCTTAGGTTGAGAGAGCTTTGCCTCCAGTTTGGCTGTATAATTGCATCTCTCACATATATTAGTGTTTGGTGGAAGGAGAAGAGGGTTGTCTGTGTACATGAGGCAGTTGTAACATTGCCTCAAAAATGCCCAGATTCACCAGTTGGACTGGAGAGTACACCTGAAACTTCCATTTGGACATGCCTGAATAGGTAAAGTGAGCTGTTTTACTGATTGGCTGGTAGGGATGAATAGAGAGCCTTGTCCTTCTGGACAGTATAGGGGGTCTAGTGCTAGGGTTAATTAATGCTTACTATGAGATTTGAGCAAGTGCTGGGCTTTGAAATAAATGGTTTGAGTGCTTAAGTTGAAAGTTTGTCTAGTTCCAAGGAAAAAATTAAAGAGTAGACTTTGTGGAGCCGGTAATAGTTTAACCCGAGCTAACCGGTGCTGCCCGGCACGCAAATGCATTTTTTATAGCAGGGAAATGAAAGAGATAGAAATTAGCCCAAAATGGCCAATAAACTACTAACTTCTGGGATACAGCAAACAAGGCACACAATTTTCAGAAAGAAACAGATCAAATAAGCAGGCACAATACGCCTTTAACCAGAAATTCCCAGCTCAGAAGGGCAGAATCTAGCCTCTCCTCCCACAAGAGTGCAGACCACAAACCTTCTTAATGTAAAATAACTGGCCTGAAGCCCAATTGCTTAAACCAGAACTAATGCACTTGTAGAATAACAGATACTGAGCCTTCAATCAGCAATTCCCAACTTAGAAGGATATAAGCTACCTGTCCTGCCACAACAATGCAGTCCACAAACCTTCTTAATGTAAAACAACTGGTCTGAAGCCCAAGTGCTTAAACCAAAAGGCTTAGAAAAGCAGTTGCAATTTAATAAAACTACTACCAAGCAGTAATAACTGCAGCAGAATAATACAACTGAGTATTTTTTAAGAAGAACACAAGCAAAATAAGGTAATAAAGTGAGAAGAAACACAATTACAGTAAAAGCAGATGAATAAAGTGCAATTGTTTTTATAACAATAGAAAATGAGCAAACTGATTTAAACAAATTACCCAGTTAACCAGTAAGAAAACTCAAAACTGAGCCCTGTTCCAGCAGTCTTCAATCTGACAAGTTCTAACCGCACACTCTTGCCACTAGAGTGCAGGGGAACCTTCTCCAAAAAACGATGGCCTGGATTAGTGCTAAAGTTATACAAACAAAGCTAGGTTCAGCAGGCCTGAATCTAGTCTATGCCACAGCAGACAAGGCACACCAGTATCAGAAAAACAGTTTAAATAAACAGGCACAGTAAGCCTTTAACCAGAAATTTCCACCTCAGAAGGGCCGAATCTAGCCTCTCCTCCCAGAAGAGTGCAGACCACAAACCTTCTTAATGTAAAATAACTGGCCTGGAGCCCAAGTGCTTAAACCAGAACTAATACACTTTTAGAGTAACAGACACTGCCTTCAATCAGTAATTCCCAACTGAGAAGGATGTAAGCTACCTGCCCTGCCACAGCAGTGCAGACCACAGACCTTCTTAATGTAAAACAACTGGTCTGAAGCCCAAGTGCTTTAACCAAAAGACTTAGAATAACAATTACAATTTAATCAGGCTACTACCACACAGTAATAAATGCAGCAGAATAAATTCAATTGAGTACTTTTAAGAAGAGGCAAAAGCAAAATAAGGTAATAAAGTAGGAAGAAACACAAATACAGTGAAAGCAGATAAAGTGCACATTTTTATATAATAATAGAAAACAAGCAAGCCGATTTAAACGAATTACCAAATTAACCAGTAAAAAAACGCAGAACTGAGCCCTGTTCCAGCAGTCTTCAATCAGACAAGTTCAGGGCCTAAGTAGGTATGCCTACTCAAATGTTCTCTCTGTATTAGGCAAGATGAGCTAATGAGACTAGACTAGGATCGAGCTGGGATAGGGCTGAACAGATGGGAATGGTAGGAGTGTTTGAAATCAAAATATGATCTCACTGTACTCGGCTGAGTGAGAAAATGAGAGGGGCCCAAGTGTAGTGTTCAAACACAAATTTAGAGGAGGGGCGGTCAATTCCAAAGCCACCAAGATTAATACCACAACAAGAACAAGGAGAGTGGGTGGGGAAAACTAACTGCAGGCAGAGAGAGAGCAAACAATTTTCAGTGGACAAATAAATAAGCAGATAAATGCAGCACTATTTTAACACAATATTCAATGAAACAATGTTTGTTTTTTTGGCTTTTCCCGGTTAGGGGTCGCCACAGCGGAACTCTGGTCCGCTAATGAATGGCAGTAGATTTTTTATGGTGCCGTGTTGCCAGCCCGACGTCCAACCTTCAACAAAGACATGCCCATTCATGCATGTCTTTTGGAGGCCACTCGTCCATGGGAAGGACATGCAGACTCCACACAGAAGGCACTCCAGCCGTGAATCAAACAGGAGAATCTCTTGCTGTGAGGCAACAATACTACCAGTGTACCACTGCGGCTTGAAACAATAAACAGAAAAAATAAAATGTACTATCTTATAACACTGCAAGTTTGTACTTATCTCAGCTTGTAATAAAGTTGATGTAGGTATGTAGAAGCTAACCAAACAGCTCAAGTATGCAACTATTCAGCAGAAATAATTTCGAGATAAGGGGCTAAGACTTTAAGGCACAGAGAAACCCTCTAGGCTAAGACTTCTACACCAAATATCAATGAAGTGAGAAGTGAAACAAACTAACTGCAGACAGAGAGCTCACAACTTTCAGTGAATAAATAAATAAGCAGATAAATGCAGTGCTATTTTAACACAATATTCAATGAAACAATAAACAGAAAAAATAAAATGCAGTAGTATCGTATAACATCGCAAGTTTGTACTTATCGCAGCTTGTAATAAAGTTGATGTAGGTATGCAGAAGCTAACCAAACAGCTCAAGTATGCAACTATTCAGCAGAAATATATATATATATATATATATATATAGAGAGAGAGAGAGACGTATAAAAAACACAGAAAATAAATATATGACCAAAGGCACTGTTAATGGGGGTGAAGGGGCCCAAAATAAGTAGCTCTTGCAATTATTGATATCATTCCATCCTCCACAGCTGAACAGATCTGCCTTGCAACACAATAACCAACACTTACAAGTCTCATACCCAGGACACTACACAACATAGCCACAACAAGTTAACAGTAATCCATCTCAGCTGTATGATGCCAGAATGATATCAATAACATATCATGCAAAACAGTCTGTGTACCATAGGGAATGTACAATATGGAAGCAGTAAACATTCCAATGATAGACACACATACACACACACACACACACACACACACACACACACCCACACACACCCACACACCCACACACACACACACACACACACACACACACACACACACACACACACACACACACACACACACACACACACACACACACACACACACACACACACACACACACACACACACACACACACACACACACACATATATATATATATATATATATATATATATATATATATATATACACACATATATAGAGATATGGGTTCACTACACATTACCGAAAACCCACAATACCGATGCCCATAAACCCGAGACCAAATACCCGAAAGACTACAAGACTGATGGACCACAAGAGCAAAATTCAAAATCGCGAATGTTTGTGACACATACAGTACACACAGACACACAGCTTCCCCCTACAATCAAACAAATAAACTTACACTATATTTAAGCAGGGGGCAAGCCCCCCCTGCACTCCCATGGGGGGGCTTTGCCCCCCACACCCCGCTACTTTAATATTCTAACTCTGAGATCACACAAACACACACGCAAGACAAACTCACACCCACACATTACAGTCCCTCACACACACACACCACAATCACAACACACACTAAAGCCCCTCACAAACACACTTACACACACATACTTACCTGAACAGCAACACCAGAAGTGCTAACTCAAAATCTCTGAACATCATGATTATGAAATTCGCGCTTCTGGTCTTGCGATCATCTGGTCTTTTGGTGTTCTGGTCTTGGGATTCCGAGCATTGGTAATATGGGCATTCGGTCTTCCGTAGTGGACCCAGAGATATATATGTATATACGCATACATACACATATACATATATTACGACTTATAGATATGTATAAGAAAATATATATTTAGAGGATGCACAGCATATCGAACAGCCAGTATTCCTACAGTTGCCACTTTTTAAAATGGCCAGTGTGCGATTCTTTCATACAAAAGACAATTATTGCATGAAACATATGCCCACAGACAAGTCCAAGGATATGACGCCACACATGTTTGCATACACAGAAATGTTTATTTGTGTGTTATTTCAGTTGTATATGGCATGTCATATAGCAGTTAGGTGTTTGAAATACATAATAACTGAGTAAGGCAACTCTCAAACAAAACATTTGATACAGTAATCTAAAAGCATAACATATGTTGCTGTCCAGGCCAAGGACTTCAAGTAGTACAATAATAAAAATAACACTTGCCTGAAAGATAAAAATCCATCAACACTAATTAATTACAGATGTAGTTCAGCAGCCTCCAATTACACTCTGTACTCAACCCCTGGGGGGAAATAATTAAGTTGTCACAATGAAAATGTATCTGTTACATAACAAAGCTTAATTTAAAACATCACTATCACACTGACAAACAGAACTGTCTGTAAGACAGTAAGCGCTAGCTTACCACTGTTCCCATGGTGAAATGTATGAAAATGTGCAGCCATATACCTTCATGTGTCTTACTACTGATATCCCTCACATGTTGTAACAGCCTAGGTTAAAAATGAGCATACCCCCACCCTCATAGAATGACTTACAAGGGCATATAACAGTGTTACATACACTGACCTCTGGACTGTACAAGGTCACATATGTTTTGACCAGCTGTAGCCCTCATATATATGGACCCTACCCCACAATATGTGTGGAAGTCCACAACATCACTGGAATGACAGCAGGAATGCCAGCACTAAATAATGATAGGCCACTACTTAACAAGCTCTTACTGCATGACATATGGAAAAAGCGTGGTATATAGATGGAGGACAGAGGCTGGAACACAGGGCCATATTTGTAATATTACTGTTATACACTGTGAAAGTTGCTGGTGTTACAGGATTGGTTGCAGCATACCCTTACTCAGGAATATGAAGTCAGAAACACAAATGGATGTAGCCATGTACTGATAGCACTCAACAGAGAGAATGCCACTGATATATATGAGACAAGACCTGTGTGGTGAACAGACAAATCATAGCCAATCCTCTGGCCATCATGTGGATAGGCTCACAGTTGAGAGCTATGCAGACAGACTGCATTCCATGCAAAACTAGCATGTACACACAAACTCTGTAAAACTAGTGGTATACAATGCATATAACAACAATACTCACACTGTCCGTAGGTCTGGAACCTTATAAAATATGCAGTTGGCTTATGTCTGCAAGTCCTGTTGTAAGGGGTATTGTTACCTGCTGTCTGTAACACTGCTGCCCACACACAGGTAGGATGTCTTCCATACAGGAAAGGTAAAGATATAATGCCCACATGATGTAGTAATTTATAGTAGTGGGTTGCCATGACAGTGGTAATTGGAAGCACTACACAGCTGTCTGCATGCAATTAGCAAGTGGTGACCACTGAGTGGTGCAAAGGCCATCACCTGATCATGAGTATCACCTAATCAAAGCAGCTCAATCCCTGTAGTGAAGAGAGAGAGAGAGAGAGAAAACAAAACAAAAAAATGAAAACTACAAATCTATCCAAAAGAATAGTATATAAAACAAGGGACACATAAAAGTGTACCTAGAAGAGTGGACAATACAATACAACAGATATGTGAAACATATATGCATATAATTGAATATAGTACTTAATGGGATAGATGATGTGGAAAGATTTATATGGGCCATCAAGACTTGTAATGATGTCCTGCTGAACAACTGTTATGGACATAGCATCTGGCCCTGTGTGCATTGGGCCATACCTGTCAACTGTGCAGATCAGCACTGAATGACAAGATGTAAGCCATCATAGTGTGTGCTCTGTACCTCAAGACATGTATATTAGTGTGGCAAATAGCTGGTGGTGGAAGTAATTAAGTTATGATACACACATGAGTTTCAGACCCCCCCCCCACCTGCAGGACAGTCATGCTAACGTGAAATGTGTCATGCACAAATGTCATAGGTTTGTAATAGGCTTACCTGCAATCTGTCCCTATATATACCCCCTAATGTTAGGCTGTGTCCACATGTGACACCCATCTGTTTTGCAGCAAGGCAGAACAGTGCAGCTGTGGAGGAAGGAGAGTTAGAGAGTGTGGACCTGAAGTTTGAATGCACTCTCTCTCTCTATATATATACATACATATATATATATATATATATATATATATATATATATATATATATATATATTTATTTATTTATATTTCCCCTACTGTTGAATGTCAGTACTGCACGATATGTGTGAGAAAACATTGCATATGTCTATACACACACACACACACACACACACCAGACATAACTGTCCATTTTGTACCTGTTTAATACTGTATATATATATATATATATATATATATGCAAAATATACATATACATATATATGCAAAATGGACAGTTATGTCTGGTGTGAAGTCCATGTTTGGAACACATTGCCCTTGTTTGTGATGGTGAGATTGGTATATTGGAGAAGGATAGTAGGTATATTTGGGGGGGTAAGTTGGGTTGGAGGACAGACAAGACAGCATACAGGGGTGGTATATGACACATGTGATGGGTAAACACCTTGGATGGAGAGTGGTGTTTGGAAAGTGGAAGCCCATGAACCCCCAAATGGAAACAGTGAGACCATGGTCCCCACCCATGGGAAGTCACAACTGCACCTTCACGGCCCTGAAGGTGCCTGAGCTGGGGGCTGAGCAGAAGGAGCATGTGGACCTTGTAATTGTGTATCGAGGGCCTCAAGGTGGTGTAGCACATCCCCCAAGTCTCTGTGGAGCTCCCCATGCACCAGACCCTGGACCTCACTTCAGGTGAAGGTAGTGCAGGACCAGCAGATGATGAGGTCCCAGGATGGGTCCCAGATGTGCTGTGGCCTGGTAATATGAACAGATGATATGGGAGAGGTAGTTCTACTGGGAACAGGCTTCCCAAACATGCTATTGTGTCACAGTTATAGAACATATGTGGGTAGTAATAGTCCACACAATCCAGGATTATGTCTAACAATATGCATAGATATCCTCATTAACAAAAAACACCAGGTTTGGAGCAGTCACTTAGCAAACACACCACATGCATATATGGAACAATAGTGGCCCTTACAATGTCATGCAGGTGACATTGTTAGCAACAGGCCACCAATGATAGTGTTTTGACATGGAACATGACTAAAAACACATTGCACTGTTTGTCATACAATACAATATATGTCCAACAGTAGGTTTGCTGTAAACATACCCATTGAGTTGTGTGTTCAGATTATTGTTGCAGATATGGTGGGGGAGACAGAGATGTCAATTAACAGCTATTATATCCTTGCAGAATGAGGTCCTTAGAGCTTTTTCCTCTTTATGTCTTTCAGGCATCATGTCTAGAGAGCGTTTGCCAGTTTATGCCCCCCAGCAAACTGAAGTCATAATAAACTACCTGGTGCAGCACTACCACACCCTGTTTGGCCATACACCCCATGATCTGCAGGAGAGGAATGCCTTGTGGAACGAGCTCGTCCACAGGGTAAACAATGTCGGCCTGCATAACTGCAGTTATGAGCAGGTCTGACATCGGTGCACTGACTTCATCCGCCATGCCTATCAGTGTGCTGCTGCAGTTAGAAGGGACTAGCTAGCCATGGGGGGGAGGTCATGCCATCCAGCCCCCCGACACATGCTGAGCAGCTCCTCGCCAGCCTCAAGGCACCTGCCCGCCAGCAAAGACAAGACTCAGCGGATAGCATTGTGGAGGTGGGTGCTACCCACACAATGGACGAGGAGCATGCAGGTAAGTCCTCAGGGCACATCAGTAGACCACTGTTGCTTATCCATCTGCATCTGTAGAGTTTAATCATGAATATGTGAGATAACATATATATTGTCTGTTGCTGCATTGTAGTAATGAACAGATGTGCATAATCTGTAGTATTGTGGGTTTGTACTGTTGATGTACTGAAATGCTGCTCTCACCCAGTACCAGTGCCACAGGTGTGGCTACTGACATCACATCTCTCACACAACTGTGTAGGTCCTTCTGGTATACCTTTGGGGCTGCCGCCTGTAGCTGGTGAGTATGGTGTTTTTTGTTCAGGTTTGCCAATACACCAGCCATGTTATGGCCATGGTATATGCCATGAACACATTTAACACACCTACCCATAATGCATGCTGTACATGTTCACTTATTGTTGCTGTTAACTGCACTGCATCACAGTGGTCACCATGGTCGCATATCTGAAGGGTATATAAAAGTCCTGCAATATAACTAACAACCTGTCATTGCATGATGTGTACACAGAGATGAACATAATGGTGAGACAAATGGCCTACAGTAGGAACATGTCTGAAACATCACCCTTATACAGTGCTACAACAGTGTATATACCAATATTACAATAGCAACTGTTACAGATCTACACAATGGCATATCACAGTACCACATTACACAACCCTCACATTCTGTAATGTGGTCCTAACATGAGCAATGAATGTGCAATATGGAATCCTATACATACCTTAACAAACACTGGAAGCATATGTGTGTACACACTTCAAATAAAATATTGTGGAAGCAGCTTTTGAGGTACTTACAGCATTCACTCTTTATGAGTATGCACCTTCCAGCAAGTACAGGTCCTCAATGTCACACCAAGACATGATCTGCTGTCCAAGATGTATGTGCATCACATTTGCCCACTAACCTGCAACAGAGACAGCCGTGGCTTGCATACATCTTACAAGCCATGGAATGGAACCCATACCCAACAGGTTGCATGCAGGAGTGGCACATGTAGCCTTACCTCACCATTGCATATACCATGGCAAACAGTGCAGACAGTCATGTATGTGATGAGGATGTATGGGACAACATTAATGTAGAAAATAAACAGATAGCTATCCAAAACAGATGACGACACATGTTGCAAACTGGTCATGGATGCTGCCTAGAAACATGCCGCAACACTGAGGGAGTTGGAGGAATGTTTAGCAAGTGCTGGCTGTGCAGTACCTGTGTCGACAATCACCTGGAATCTGCATAAGTGTGGCCTATGGGTTAGGGTAATCAGATGGGACAGTTGTTCCACAGGAAACATCAGCCAGGGCTCTCTACAGGTAGCATATACATAACATCAAAAGTCCCCCAAAGGCATGTGTTGCAGTGTGTAATGGTGTACAAAGATCAAGTTCGAAACCTACAGACAGTATCAATTAGGATACATGTGCTGCACAAGCAAAACCTCACTCCACCTCAGGCCCACCATCCCCATCTGTACCTTGCTGCTGCCAGTGTACAACTGCATGTGTGCCATTCATTAGCAGGGGCTAGACAAGTACACATGGTGTTCTGAATTTGGGACACTGTAAAATGGCAATCATGTGTAGCCCATAGTTGTCAAGCATCTGCAAAAAGGCTGAGGATGGGGAGGGATGTCATCCTGAAACACAACAGGGAACTGAAGCAGACATCCAAAGCTCGCTAAAAATGGCTGTATCTGCACACAGTCAAGGTAATGAGTTGTGGAAGACATAACCCTGACTCCACAGCAATAGTAAAGGCACTGTGTGACCTCCAAGGGCTGTGCACATGAGTTGACCTTGCAATATTGCAGAGTTGGGGGACATTTGTAGGGCAGAGTGACTAAATACTGGCAAGTGCAGATGGGCTATGCTTGTATACCCCTTCCAGGAATAGTGACTGCTGTAGTACACTAAACAGTTGGTGCAACAAACCATCATGTTAAGGGTGTGCACACTTATGCACCCACATATTGTATGCATCTCAATCAGCATCTGCACAACTAACACATTTGTTTCATACTGCATTTGATTGTACAGGTCATATGTGACATATCAGGTTCATGTAATGTTAACATATGCAGTATTGTGGCCCCATAGCATATCAGAGAAGAGGGTGCCATGTCAATAAGGGTGTGCACACTCCTCATAGCCACAGTAAGGTTTGAAGGTTGCCAGTGTAATTGTATTTTATTGGTCATACATGCACCTCTGATGATGAGATCTGCAAATTAGATAGCAGGCATTCACTGTTGACATCTGTCCACATATAATCCCAGGTATGTGTCGGACAAACACATAGGGGCTGTGAGCAGCAGAGCAAACATAACTGACACACAAATACACATTCAGCAATGGCATGTACACCTGTGATGTATGGTGCACAGTACATGCCAGGATGCTGAACAGGTGCACAGCAATGCTGTGTTCATGGGTATAGTGCGTTCCAGGGGAAGGGGCATTACCTACTAACACAATTCAGGCATCACAGAGATGTCTAATGTTGGTAACAGGCATTGACTATAGCTGAAGTGTATGCTGTTGAGTGCCATATGTCATGCATGTTGACAGGTGGGTAAAGAGAGGTCTGTGTGTAATATCTTTATGGCACAGGCAGGGTTGTCAGGGGCTGAAGCTGTGCCATCATTTGACACCCCACTGTTATCCACCCTATCCCTGCACACAGTCACATTGCCTATACATACCCCATCACCAGTGACCATAGATGAGGGACAGTTGGCAGGTGGCAGCATGGGACAGGACAGTGTGGTGACTATGGCACATGTGTCTGGACATAGCAGCCATAGCCAGATGCTTGCTGAGGTACCACACAGGCAGATGTACAGGGGTGCTCATAGGAGGGCTGTTGGTCATCATGCCCCTGGCAAATGTGCCACAGCTGGTGTCACCAGACGCATGTTTCAAGCCATCATGGAGGCACAGGAACATATGGAATGTAATACCAGACAGGGTCTGAGGCTCCAGAGGGCTACTCATTCTGCTGTTATTGACAACAACCGTGATCTTGCTGGTGCCCATTGTTATTTTGCAGAGGTCCTGGATAGACGGTTGGGTGAGATGGTGTGAATCCTTGACCGTGGAATGTCTGTGCTTGAGCATATGGTGAGAGTGGTGCGACGGCCACGTGGACATAGGCCAGCAACACCAACAGGTGGAGGTCGACGTGGACGTGCAACAAGTCAGAGCCATTCCTGTAGTGTCAGTACCAGCACCAGCACTGCAGGGAGGGGGTGCTGTCCACACCACAATATAGTAGGCTACATGCACGTGGCCCTGGCTGGTCCCAAGAGGGACCTGCATCCAGTGGACATATGTCATCATCAGAGGAGAGTACTATATCTTGGCTTGTACCTGGTAGTGCCTGTAGAACCCCTGGCAGGCACAGTTCTCATGTCCATGGTTGGAGTCATTGATCTGCACACCCTGCCAGGTACAGTCTGCAGCTGTCCAACAAACCTCTGTATAGGGCAACCACATGGCAGAACTGTGTGCATGCATACACACATACATCACCTACACAGCTAGGACAACCCCATACCTACACACATCACATCTGCACAGCCCAATTAATAATGAAACCTCCTAACACACACACATGGTGTCAAACAAATGGCTCAGCCTAGGTCTCTGGCAAACCCACAGCGCACCCTGTGCATATGATGATACCTGTGCCACATCCCTGTCGTCCATAAGATCGATGCAGGGACAAGATGATATGGTTCTGATGCACAGGGTGACTGTACTTTGGTGTACCAATGTAATTCTGTGTAACATGTTTTCAGCTCTAAAGTTTAATGCTTACATGTCAGGATGTGTAGCTGTCCAGCCATGATGCATTATAGCTGTTATTAACTATGAGTGATTGTGGTCTCCATAATGAATTCCGTTTATGTTGTAGGTGTCTATGTGTCAGCAGGATGTTAGTCTGCTGTTGTTTCCTACAAGGGGCATGGCACTGTGGTGTCATCTTGACTGTGCCATATCCTGGGTACAACTGAACACAAGTCACGAGTCTGTATAACAGTTACTGCATTTGCCACATGCCTGATAGGTCTGAGGGATGTATACAGGTGAGTGCATGGTGGCTGATATCAGCAGCCCTTCTACAGTGGACAATGGTAAGTGTACTGGGTGGTACACACCACATGTTTGTTTATAACACACACACACACACACACACACACACACACACACACACACACACACACACACACACACACACACACACACACACAGAGAAGCTTTGGTGTTGATGCAATACACAGATAATACTGTACACATGGATGTATGTACTTTTGCAAGGAACCCATGTTAGCCTATGTAATTCCACAAGACAGAATAGGCACAACATCACATTGGGAAATAATCAGCCTGCTAGTTTAATGTCATTGACAATGGTACTGGCAAGGTATATGTCCCCTTCCCCAATGTAGTGCAATCCTCAACTTGGTAAACATAGGTGTGCTGGTGTGGGTGGCACAGCCCTACCCTTTGGAGGGTATGGGGTGGTGTAGAACTGCAGATAGTGTGATTGACAACTACATAACCTGTTAACATAAACTGTACAGTATTACAGCCGACTAAGTGGGAGGATACACTCAACAATAACCGCAATGATGGTGGCTGTGTCCACATGATCCACACCCAACTATATATACCACCCCCAGTATTGCTGTACCAATATACAGTGGGGAAGAGGGCATTTACACACCTACTACTAGTTTTGATGGAATTAATTTTCACAAGATGATACATGTGAAATGTTAGCATTTGCTAGTCAGTTCTCAGACAGATGACCTCCTGGGACATGTATTTTCTGCAAATTGAAGTAGATCCCTTCACATACACACACTCTTACTTGGAAACACTGAGAGTAAAGCCCCTACTAGGTACTTATTGCTACTAATATGTGTGGCCTTAATTGCACACACCACACAGCTTTTAGGATGAGGTGTGTCCCAGGGTAATTGTTAAGTGAAGAACATTGCCAGGCCTTGTAGAGTATGCCAATGGGGGATGTACTGGTTGTTTATGAACAATACATAGTGTGACATACTGTCATATACACATTGACGAACACATAACAGTCATACACACATCTGAGAGATCAGGGTTTATCAGTGCTAACTACCTTGTCAGTGTGTCCATTATCTTACAGATAAGTTGCACACAGCACATGCATCATTGGGATGGATAGTGTAATCAGTTACCTGTATGGTTGATTGTGACAGTGGTCCGCATACAGTGGACCTTGGGACATGTACTGTGGGTACCATGGTGTAAAGACAGTATACCCAGCACCCACTCCCCACATTGGCTATTGTACTCACTGAAACCCGTGATAATATTCTGACATACACACCATCACACATTGACCAGGACTGAAATACAACCCCTTGTCTATCTCAAGAGTGCTACTACAGGGATATGCATCTACTGCACATGCCACAGGGATAATTGGGTGATGCTTTGTCATGGCTGTCCTATGGTCAGCAACATCATTATGCCTTATACTGTGTGGCAAGGTGTACTGTATTAATAGAATGTGGCCTCAGAATGCTGTATCCTACAAATATACACACTTGAACACATACACACACTTGCCAGGACTCAGAGGGTAACCCATG
>NC_056732.1:587491405-587544394 GCF_019279795.1 Protopterus annectens
TATGTATTGCTATTACATTGTTATGCAGTTATTGCACGGGCCACGGAGCTTACATGTGGGAGAACTGTCCAAAGGTATCTTTGATGGTAAGTGACATCAGCAACAGTGATACAGGAGGGATAAGGGAAGTGTAGCACATGTGACTGTCCACAAAAGCAGGTGTCAGGGAAGACACAGCTCCATTCTCTCAGGGGAATCACACACATTATCACAGTTGGCAAAGTCAGGATTAGAACTCATACCTCACTAGTTTGCTACACTACAGTATTATGCAGTTACATGCACCACAGAGCTTATCAGGCTGATACATGGCCAAAGGGTTATTTCCAGGTGACTGACATTAGCAGGCATTCTACAGTAGGGCAATGGGAGGTGTAGTGAGTGTGAATGGCTTCAAAATCATTAATCTCCACACAGACATACACACACAGACACACACACACACACACACACACACACACACACACACACACACACACACACACACACACACACACACACACACACACACACTTGCCAGTACTGACATGCATGGGTTCATTGCTTCATGGGTGTGTAGTAGTTGACTGTACCAGAAGGCTTTACAGGGCTAGGCAAAGGGAATACCCAGGCATCAGGTCATATGACAATGCTCTCCCATGTGGCTCAGGGGTGTAGTCTCTGGATTGGCCCACACAGATGGGTACTGTATTCACCATCCACTCATCTGGGTTACTATTGTGGGTGGCCAGTGCTGTGCAATGCTTGCCATGTATGTGATCTATATTCCATAACATGGACAGTGTCTGGGTTGTGCACATGTCCCACATGCATATTTTGTGACATATGGAAGTGAATGTGGGATCTTTGGGGCATGTTATGTGGACAGATTGCTATCATCTGATGTGGCATTCCTGACCTCATGTGGTGAGACCTGGCCATGGAACTGAGTTTGTGCCTGCACCTACATTGACAGCATGATATAGGTATTCAGTGGGGTTAGTGGCATCTGTCCATACAGGGCATGTGTATAAGGCATGGTATTCCCTTTGTGGATTACATTTGCTGACTCTACAGTTGTTGCAGGCGCCCAGTGGGGAACATAGCAAAGGACCACTGTAAGCATTTATTTGCCTATTGTAGGGATGGAACAGAGTTCCATGTCCTTTTACTTGCTGGATAACACACAGTCAGGAGATGTTACACATCACAGTATAGTCTGATGTCAGTGGCAGTGTTGTGGTGAACAGACATGTAGTCCACTGCAATCACACCGTGGTTACTATCTGTGGGCAATATGTAGGGAACTACCAATATAGTGGTTGTTGCCTAGCCAGGTGTGTTTGTGTATGAGACATTACCGACTCTACAGTTGTTGCAGGTGTCCAGTGAGGTACATAGCAAAGGACCACTGTAAGCATTTATTTGCCTATTGTAGGGATGGAACAGAGTGCCATGTCCTTTTACTTGCTGGATAACACACAGTCAGGAAATGTTACACATCACAGTACATGGCAGTGGCAGTTTTGTGGTCAACAGACATGCAGTCCACTGCAATCACTCAGTGGAGCTGCCAATATAGTGGTCATTGCCTAGCCAGTTGTCGTTGTGTATGAGACATGGGTGGAGAGTGTTTTCTGAGTAATACAAGGGTTGCCTACATTGTTCACTGGTCCATAATGTCATATGTAGGGCTATGGATTGTCTACACCAACCTCTCTGCTGTTTGACATCTGCTGTCCTTGTAAGGTGGACATTGTGACATATAGTAGGTCCTCAATATAATAATTTATCAAAACCCACCCAACAATGCATCCTGTCATTACACAATCACAGCAAACCCCACACAGGATACTGACGACAAACACACACTTGCCAGTACTGAGATTCAAACCCCTACTTAGCTATGTATTGCTACTACAGTGTACCACATTTATCACACACACCACAGAGCTTTTTGGAAGCTTCAGCCTTCCTAAAGACATTGGAGGATATGAATGTATCACAAAATACCGTCATACTGGGAGACTTCAACTACCCAAACATAGATTGGGTACATTATTCTAGCCCTAATATCCTAGCCCAAAGGTTCCTGGAATTCATAAATTCAAATGCACTGGAACAACTAGTCACCTCTCCCACTAGGGGAGATAATATACTAGACCTGATCATCACAATCATGGGGACAAAATGCTCCACACCGGAAGTATACCCCTCACTAGTGAGATCTGACCACAAACTAATCACCCCGGATATACATATCCTACCTCCACCCCCAGCACAAAAGACCACAGTGAAAAATTTCTCAAAAGCAGACTTCACTCTTCTTAAGACTGAGATGGTATACTTTAAGCCCAATGTGCCAGTGGATACCACATCCCACAATGCCGAATCCTTCACAAATGCTTTCTATGGACATCTCCAAGAATGCATGGATCATGCAATCCCAAACAAATCCAAGTCCCTCTTCACCAAATGTAAGCGTCCTGTCTGGTGGACCTCAGCCATAAACAAATTGTATAACAAAAGAAGAAAGCTACTGCACGTCAGAGCGAAATCCCATGAAGGGAAGACATCTCTGATCAACATTAGCAGAAAACTATGTTCTCTCATAAAAACATCCAAGGCAAACTTTGAGAGAAAAATCGCTAAGGACACTAAAGATAACCACAAAGCCTTCTTCAGCTATGTTAGAAACCTGGGCGGAAACCCTCAGATATGCTCAGAGTTGGTTCACAACAGCAAAAAATACACTGAACCCACAGATATTGCCAACATTCTGGCTGACAGGTTCAGTGCAAATTTCTCCCCTCCTTCACCCCCAAAAGAAGAAATACTTATCCCAGCTGAATGTAATCTCCCTGTCATCTCAGATGTCCAAGTGAGAACCACCCTAAACAAAGCAAAAAAACACAGCATCAATGGGACCTGATGGTATACCGGGGTGCGTGTTACGTGAACTCCAAGAGGAGCTAAACCCACACATAAAAATGCTATTTAACCTTAGCCTTACTTCGGGATATGTACCTGAACACTGGCGTATAGCAACAGTGGTCCCACTCCACAAGGGGGGTGCCTCTACAGACCCTGGAAACTACCGCCCCATAAGCTTAACTAGCCTGGTCTGCAAAGCTATGGAAAGAATCATTATGGAACTCATAAACAGAGACATAGGGGACCTACAGACACTTGACCCCACCCAGTTCGGCTTTGTAAAGGGCAGATCCTGCCTTTTAAACCTGGTTGACTTTTTCACTAGAGCGATTGATGAGGGCAAAGCAGTCCATACAGCATACCTGGACTTGGCTAAGGCCTTCGACACAATACCCCACTCAGGCATCATGGATAAGCTAAACAGCTTAAAAGTAAACCCTTATGTCACTAGGTGGGTTGCAAACTGGCTAAAGGACAGAACCCATAAAGTTAAAATCGCTGGAGCAATGTCAGACTCAAAGCCAGTCACAAGTGGTGTCCCACAGGGATCTGTCCTGGGACCCCTCTTGTTTGGCATTTATTTCTCAGATGTTAAAGCAAACATGGGAGGGCTGTTGCTGACAAAGTTCACAGATGACTGCAAACTAGGCGCCATAGTCGATACACCAGCAGACACACACATCCTACAAAAAGACCTCACTGAAACGGACAACTGGTGCCGTAGTCACGACCTTAAACTAAATGCCAAAAAATGTATAGTCATCCCTTTTGGAAAAAACAAAGTACCCACAAATTATCACATAGACAGCAACCCACTGAGTACGGAAAAAGTAATCAGAGACCTAGGGACCCAAGTAGACAGCGACCTCTCATTTGACACCCACGTTGCCAAAGTGGTTAGAAAAACATTCTACCTTGCACACCTCATCATGAAGGGATTCACATCCAGATCCAAGGATGTCATTGTACCCCTATATTCCTCCCTCATCAGACCCATGATTGAGTACAATGCCCCATTTGGTATATACCTCACCCAGCATTTGCAACAGCTGGAGAGAACACAAAAGTACCTCACCAAAAGGATCAAGGGTCTCCAACATATGTCTTATTCTGCCAGACTAAAGAAACTTCAGCTCTATTCAGTAGCATACCGCCTGCTCAGAGGTGATCTCTGCTTGACGTACAAGGCCATGTCCAATCAGGATCTGATGGACATGCTCCACCTCAAAAAATCCAAATCCATCAGGACCACAAGAGCTAAAGACTTAAACCTCGGCACAAGTATGAATAGGACATGCTGGAGGGATAGATTCATAACCCAGAGGCTTCCCATGCTTTGGAACAGGATCCCAGTTCATATTAGGCAGAGCCCCTCACTGACTCTCTTCAAGAGAAATCTTGATGAGTGGATGGGAGATCATAAGTTTACCCCAGGGGTCACATCTGTGCCACTGCTAGACAGGGGCACAGTAAACTAATTCTATTATATAAGGGGACCTTCATTGTGTCACTACTAGACAGAGGCACAGTATTCTAGATTTATTCTGTACATTTTGTACCATTTCATGGGGTGGCA
The DNA here is from genome assembly GCF_019279795.1 of Protopterus annectens. NCBI lineage: Eukaryota > Metazoa > Chordata > Ceratodontiformes > Protopteridae > Protopterus > Protopterus annectens. The sequence continues at coordinate 587,495,895 of NC_056732.1, forward strand.
AAAGCCACATCACTATGGCTAGGCTTACAAATGCCCCAGGGCAGATAGCCTAGTACTATACTATGAAACTATGAAACTATGTTGTCCCAAGGTACTTCTAAGGTGAGGAACATCACCAGTCCTTGTAAATACTGACATTGGGTGATGTAGTGGGTGAGAGATCCCAAAAATAATTTTATCATAATCACACATTTACATTTGCCAGGGGTGAAGTTCAAACCTCTATCTAACAACTTCTATGGACCATTATGTTACACATTTGCCACATGCACCACTGACCAAACATGGTATAGGCTTCGCAACAGACACTTGTAAGGTGGATGATATCTGCAGGACTGCTAAAGTCAGGCTTTGAGATGTGTACTGGCTATAAATGGGGACAAAATCTTGATGTATACACACAAATGTCACAGATGAGATTCACACCCATAGCTGTGTAGTTACTGCTACTACATTGTTCCCCATTTATGGCATGCACCATAGCGATTATAGGGCTAGCCTTTCTCCAAAGGTATATTTCAAGGTAGATGACATTAGCAGGCTTGCTAAAGTAGGGCAATGGGAGGTGTTGTGACTGTGAATGGCCTCAAAAGCATTACTCTGTACACACACAGAGAGGTCTGCAGTTGTCATGTCTGGGATTAGAACTCCTACCTAGCTAGTACATCATATTACAGCATTAACACAGTTATTGCAGTGCCACAAAGCTTACAGGGCTGAATTTTGTCCAAGAAGGTATTTCAAAGTGATTGGCATCAGCAGGCTTAAAGTAGGGCAATGGGAGGTGAAGCATTACTCTCTACAAACACACACACACACACACACACACACACACACACACACACACACACACACACACACACACACACACAGAGTTTCACAGTTGCCATGTCTGGGATTAGAACTCCTATCTAACTAGTAAATCACACTATAACATTATGCAGTTATTGCATGCACCACAGAAGTTACAGGACTGGGTTTTGTTCAAGGAGGTATTTCAAGGTGACTGACATCAGCAGGTTTGGTAAAGTAGGGCAATAAGTGGTGTAGTGACTGTGAATGGCCTCAAAATCATTGATGCCTACACACACAAACAGAGTTTCATAGTTGCCATTTTTGGGATTAGAAATCCTACCTAACTAATACATCACACTATTGCATTACACAGTTATCGCACACACCACGGAGCTCATTGTGCTATCCCTTATCCAAAGGTGAATTTCAAGGTGAATGACATCAGCAGCCTTGCTAAATTAGGGCAATGAGAGGTGTAGTGTCTATGAATGGCCTCAAAATCATTGAACCCTACACACACACACACACACACACACACACACACACACACACACACACACACACACACACACACACACACACACACACACACAAACACATACACAGAGAGCTTCATAGTTGCCATGTCTAGGATTAAAACTCCCACATCATACTATAGCATTACACAGTTATTGCACGCGCCACAGAGCTTATAGGAAGGAGCTTTGTCCAAATGGGTATTTCAAGGTGACTGACAGCAGGCTAGCTAAACTAGGGCAATGGAGAGTACAACGTGTGTGAATGGGCCATAAACCATTCCTCTGGAAACACACACACAAAACTCAGTCACACACAACTTTACATTTTGACAGGACTGTGTATACAACTGCTAGATGAATAATGACTAGTACTGTCATGTTACACAATTATTCCGAGCACCAGAGACACTATAGTGCTGAGTTGGATGTGTGGTGGGTGGGACAGGCCTCATGATGGGAAGTTCTTTATCACTGTCTGCCTCTCTCTTTTCCACATCTCTGTTTGTGTATGTTTGACCTATTATAGTGTGTTGTCCTTAGATATATGTGTGTATTCCTTAGATATATGTGTGCAAAGCATGACTGATGTGCAATGTGGTGTGTGTGTGTGTGTGTGTGTGTGTGTGCACAGAAATCTGCGACTGACAGATATGTATAGTCCACTGTTGTTGTCAGACATGGGCTTTATTTCTGTAAGTGTGGGAGCATGCCCAGTATGACCTTCTGTATTGAATGTCTGAATCCATTCCAGGTAGGTTGTACTCCAGTGCAGGCATTTGTGTTCTACACCTAAAGCTAGCAACCTGTTTCTGCAGGATATCTGTAGATAGGTTGACAATATGGAGTCACAATGGTCAAAAGATAGTGGGGTACTGCAACTAATTGTGTCTGTGCTGCTTGTGCTACATGGTTTTAGTGTTAGCAGAGATATTCAGTCATATGTACTGTTTTACACTGTGATGTATTATGTCATCATCTACTGACAGATATACTTATTTGCTCACAGTAATTTCCTGGGGAATACAAGATGAATTAAGCTGTGTCCAGTATTGTGGTCTGCAGCCTACATATTCTTGCACACTCATGCCATTCTGGAGGGGTAGCTGCAGACACTTGCTGATGGGTCTGTGTAAATGTTCCAGCACCTTGATACTGTGGTGGCTGCAGATCACATGCTTGTACTGGCTCAGGATCCCATGCTTGTACATCTATCGACATGACAGAATGGCCATATCCTGCTGTGGCCATACCTCCCAGCTGTACAGATTCACACAGGTTACCAAGAGTCAGGGATAATATATCTGGACATTTCCTCTTCACATTTTGATTTACGAGCAGGCTTGTAGACACCCATTCCTGGATTTGCAGGCAGGGATAGTATGGGCACACATAAGAGTTTCAGACTTCACACAGTCCATGGCGTTCATGCTTCTACCCCCCCCCTTTGTTATTCTATCCTCTTCCTAACATTATGTAAGCAATATCTGATAAGTAACCCTATAGTTATCACTTCATCGCAGCAGTATTTAGGGGTTGGTCCACAGTTCATGCAGAAGGACATGGTGGACATGCTACTGGGATTTGTCGACATGGCCTTGCGTTTGTGTTCTGTGGACTATGTTATGTCATTATTTGGGAATCCATGAGATAACATACATTGGCAGTATGGGTGAGACACAGGCTTTTGACAGAGGATTGCAGGGCATTTGGTAGTGATGCAGGCCATCTGTAGCAAGCCAGCACATTCTGTCACTCCTATAGTCCCAGGCTGCAAGCCACTGGATTCCCCTGGGGTGACAGGGTAGGTGTGCAAGGTGTTAATGGCAATAGTTTCTGTCCTTATTAATCCATTGGTGTGGATGCTGGCAGGGTGCTGCTTACAGCTAGGTACACACCTGCATGGGAAACCTATTCAGCATGCTGCATTCTGTGGGTATTCCCATACACGAGTGGGGGGTCATATTGTACTCATTGCCAACAGCAGGGATATAACCTGTGATGAACCTGTGGCTGATGATGGGGTGAGCTGAGTGCATGTGTGCTATGGAAGCTTCTTGCAGCCTACTCACAGATATACTTGGGGCATTCCCCTTATGCTGGCCTGTGTGGGGGCATCAGCGGTTTCTCTGTTTTTCTTAACTGTGCCTTTTGTGGTCTGCCAGTGTTTGGTCAGACTACATCAGTATTCCATACTACACAGAGAACTAATGTGCTGCTAACCTGTATGCACAATTCCAAAGGTGAGTCCATTTTGACAGTAAGATTTTATACCCTCTCTGTATAGGGTACTTCCACCTGTGTACTGTGTGTACATCTGGGCCCACATTCATGCCATGTCCACCTTTCAGATGGTGACAGATATTACATCCGAGCAATTAGTATGGATTACTTCTGGATTGGGTCTTGTTGGGATGCATTGTGTTTGGCACTACAGTTGTCGGAACTTGGCCCTGTCATCAACAGTACTGGCCACAGGCCACCGAGACACAACCCTCCATGCCTACATGCTGACCACTTCCACACAATATACAGCACACAACAACCTAACACACAGATCCCTGCATATTGTACACATGCAACAATCTAGCCTGATAATTTGGCCAGCTCAGGTAATCTGTGCTCCACTGTTATTATACACACACGTACATGTTACTACATTTCTAGGTAGGATTGTGGGGGGGGGGCACACCTGACAACTGTAAACATTTACTATGACTGTACTGGTATTTCAAGTACTCCATTGCTTCCATTTCATTCTGTATTCTGACCTATCATGCAGACTAGAGGCATATCAGTGTAGTACAGATCTTAGGTTTTATTGACCTACATTTCAGTTTCAGACTTCTTTCCCTTCAGAACTAACATCCAACTGCCTGACCTGTTGTATTCTGTCTGTGAAGGTCTGGAGGGGGGCTGTTCTCCATTGCCATCAATTGGAGGCCTTAGCACAGCCTTTCTTTGTGGTCATCTACACCTGTCCTGCTGGCTGAGACTGTTGTTGGATATGTGAGCCTCACTGACATGCACATGTGTGTCCTATGGACACACATTTGGCCCACCACATATCCTGCAGTGGGATTTGTCACCTTGTCTAGTACTGCTTACTATGTTGACACCAGTATTTGTTATGAATTTCATGCTGCCCATATAGGTGTCTACTATCTGGTTCCAGCTCATTCATCCACCTGATTCCCCTCCATGCTCAGATCCATATCATAGATACAAGTAGCAGAACATAATACTCCATTCAGCAATTGATAGGGAGAGTGACTTACCTTGTGGCTGTGACAGTATTGAGGATGGTGCTGGAGGGCTGACTATGTTGGATGCACATAGCACACTCCCTATACATGGTTAAGCACAGGTAGTGTCATGTTTGGCATCCATTTTACTGTATGTGTGAGCCAGAGAGAGGTGTCATTCCCTGGGTTCCTACCATGTCAGTGTATGTGCTATGTGTTGCCTGTTTTCCAAAACCTGGGGATACAGGACATGCCTCCTTCTGCCTACAGGGGCAGACTCAAGCTGTTCCTCCTCCGAGTCAGTCTGTGCCTGTGCTGGCCTTGGCAATGGTGGGGGGCTGTGTGGCCCTGCCCCATGCTGTTCCTGCTGCAGCTAATTCCACAGGATCATATCGTGTAGCATGGCACATACAATGACAATTTGGGTACATGTAGCTGGAGAGTACTGCAAGGCTCCACCAGATATGTCCTGGCACTGGAACCTTGACTTGAGATTCCCAAATACATGATCTATTATGATTCTCGTTTGTGCGTGTGCTTCATTATGGAGTTCTTGTTCAGGTGTGTGTGCATTTCTGATGGGTGTCATCAGCCATGGCTCCAGTGTGTAACCAACATCCCCCACTAGGTGGCCATATGGGATGTCCCCACTGGCAAATCTCTGGTACAGCTGCGTCATATGCCAGATGTGGGAGTCATGATAGCTTCCAGGTCTGCCAGCACACACATTCATTATAATGCCCTGGGAATCGCACACGACCTGGCAGTTGGAGGGGAAGCCCTTGTGGTTTATGCAGACCCTACCCCACTTGCCTGGTGGTGGTTTTATGTGTATGTGCGTGCAGTCTATAGCACCCACTACCTCAGGGTATTCTGCTATTTTTTTGGAAGAGATGCATATTTCTGGTCAATGTCTCATGGGTGTTGTGGACGTATATCTGCTCACAGACATGTGCTGAAACGGTATCCAGGAACTGGTGGAGTACCTTGGATGCTGATGCCTGTGAGGTCCCCGTGATATCCCCAGTTGGCCTTTGGAAGGTACCTGTAGTATTCTTAAGCCTACACATACCTTGGTATCCACTGAGATGGGTTCCCCTCTGTTAGCTCTGTGTGTGAGGAGTGGCTGGCACAGCTCAACAATTTGCTGTAGGAGGTCCCTGTCAACCTTATAGCGCTCCACTATCTCCAGCTCATGTAGCCCCTGGTAGTTTACCCTGGGTCTGTGCACTCTTCTCCTTCTCCTCACTGTGGGTTGATCATCAGCATTCTCATCCTCACCACCCAGAGCCTCTTCCACATATTGATTTATGAGAGTAAAAGCAGCCCCTATCATTTTGTTGCTTTCGTTAGGTAAAATTTCCCAGATTGTGTACACCGGTGGTGTAGAGTTTGTGGGAAAAAACAGAGGGAAAGGTGTTTACATTGTTTATAGTAATGTGCTGGGTTGGGATGCTGCCTATGTAATTGGCTACTTCTGATACAGTTCACCTGCCAGCTATGCTAGTTCTCCTTAATTACCTTCCTATGGCTGTTTTCCCTTCCCATTGCCTTCCTGTTTAAGCTCCGAGGTGTTTCGCACAAACCCAGTGCTCAGATGTGAACGGAACTGCTATTTCCTGGTTTATTTATTTATTTTTTTGTGTGTAAAACCTGGTGCACAGTGCTCACACCCATTTAGGCAATGTAAATACTGCTAGGCAGCTTCAGACACATACCCTTCCTTAGCTGTGCTCAGCTAAGGGCAAAAACAAGCCACAGAGCTCCAATAAGTTTACAGCATGTATGACACACCCCCTTATGAAGTCATCTAGCTCTTAGGCTTACACCATGGTATTACTGCACCTACACGGTTGGGTGCAAGCTAGCACTGAGGGGAAAGCTGTGATTCAGTATTATTGCCCTCATTTGCATAGAATTGACTGCTTATGCGCGGTTACAAAACCGACACTCAGCCATCCCCCTTAGCAACCACTATTCCATGGTCTTGTTGTGTTGTGCATGCTATTGACTATTATGGCAAAATTATTTTGGTTTAAAAGCTTATGTCCAGCTTTTTTTATTATTTTTAGGCCGATCCAGTTTGCACACCACTGCCTTATGCTTAAATGCCTGATATTGGACCAAAAAAAAGTTATTTTTTTATACTTTTTGCAATTACTTTTCATGCCTATGGCCATATATTTGGCCTTTGGCATGCCTAACCCTTATAATACATGCTCCATTTTGTAGTTTGCAGAAATGTATTCAGCTACTGGCTGAATACATTTTTGCAGTCTAAACTATGCCTGCACATATGCCTGCCTGCTTCCTGGATCGCAAATTCAACTCATTTGCATGGTTTTCACCAGCCAATGAGGTAATTAGCATACAGGGGCTGTGTCCGTGCAGCAATAGTGCAGGAGCACTCCTGCACGTCCAGGGAGCTCAATCCTGGATCGCACGTCAGCCATTTTGCCTGCAGCAGCTCTTGCACTATTCCTGCATGCCGTGCATAGCTTGCCGAATCCTGGGGTATGTTTTAGAACTTCTGAAGCTGTTGTCTTTAGGATGTGGTCTCATCCATATTTGTTTTTTTGATTTTCTTATATGAAAGTCGATTAAACATTTTGTGTTCTTGCCACTAAAATGTAGAAGAGTCACATTATAGTATTTTCCCATGAAGATACATTTTTACATCTCCTGCTCCCTTATATGGTCATTTTGTTTTTCTTCCTGTTTGCCCCCTGCCCACTCTTACTCATATGCTAACCCTAAACATTCCCCTGCCCTTAACTCCAGCCCTAAACATTAGGTTAGTAAACCGCCTTTCTCTAACAGTACCACTATACAGATAGAGTATGTCTGCAAGTTAATGGCTGTTTTTTTTTCACTTCCTTTTTTTTTTTCACTGACTATGAAAGGAAACTGTTTTTTTTTCTTTAATGATCAGCTTATTTTTGATAATGTTGTAATTCAAATAAATATGTTGTTGACTTGCCAGAAGTAGTATACTGACTTTCAGTGTTAGAGTACATTGTTATTTACTAATACCAGATGTATGTGTGTGTATACACACACAGAGACACATATATATTTATCTCTCTCTCTCTCTCTCTTTCTCTCTACGCACACACACACACACACACACACACACACACACACACACACACACACACACACATGTATATATCTATCTATATATAAAATCTATATATATATATATATATATATATATATATATATATATATATATATATGTATAGATATATAGATATGGTTATATGGTTTACATGTAGTTGGTCATCAGTAGCTACTACTGACTTGTATGTTTTTGACCCACTTTAGTCCGCAATGCAGATGGCTGATAATTCTGTGATAATGGATAATCCCTGGGCAAAAGGAATATGCCTGCCCCTTCCCAGAAGATTTATACATATAAAATTAGGAGGGGGTGTGAGGGGGGCTTGACCCCAGAAAAAAAAAATTTTCAGTTTATCATGTACCTAGGAATTACCTCAGTGCATGCACAGGTGGGCGCTGGCATTTGAATTTCTATGTTATTGGGTTGACATTAGTCACATCAAAATTTTGTCTATTCGATGAATGCCACTAGTTCCATATATTATTTACATTGACTTGATAGTATGCACGCACCAAGCATCAATCTCAGTGCATGCAAAAACATTTAAACTAAACTAAAAAGAAAACATCTTTTTTCCATGGGGTCAAGGGCTTCAGCACCAGCCATTTGGGGGTTGAGCCCCCCACACTCTCTAATCGTATATTCAAACTGTGAGATCACACAGTTTTCTAGGAAAAGACAAATTCCCCAACACTGAGAATTGGCTGATCTGCTAGTTTTGGTGACAGGTGTCTTCCATCTGTTTAGTTGTTCAAATTGTGTTGACTAAACAGATGTCAACACACACACACACACACACACACACACACACACACACACACACACACACACACACACACACACGTATAAATGTGTGTGTGTACGTGTAAGTATGTTTGTGCATACATTCTATCAATTTTTGATGCTTTTGGTTTGGTGGAGCTGTTATTCTTACTTTGTTATATATTCTATACGTATATACACATAACTAAAATGCTATCATTTTCAGCAGCTAATGTTTAGGGCTCATTTCTATGAATGACAGTCATAGGTTCATAGGTGTATAATAGGCTAACAACCACTAGGGCCTTTATAAGCCTAGCCATGTAACCCAAATGTATACCACAAGTTATTGTGCCTTAGATGTTATTTTAAGGGTTGTATGCTAGTTACTGTAGGATTTAATGGCTGCCTCTGTCCATTAGAGAAAAAGGTGTCAGACCAGGGGTGAACTTCTGATTTCCCATCCACTGGTCCAGGCTGCACTTGCATAAGGTTAGGGAAGGGCTCTGCTTCACATGAATGAGACGCCTACTCCAGAGAATGGGGAGTCTGTGAGATACATACCTCTCCCTCCAACACTTGCTATTTAAGGCAGAAGCAAAATTTAAATGCTTATATCTTTTTGGTTTGTTCATTTTTCATATGTACCAAATTTGTGAGGAAGCTCTGTGGATGTTCCCGTTGCTACATGTGCTTTGTGAGTTAAATACCAAAGGGGCCATTATATTCAATGATGGGTCTGATGAGGGCTGTGTGCAATGGCACAGTTACTTCCCTGGACCTAGATGCCATGCCCTTACTTATAAGTTGAGTGACATAGAATCATTTTCTTATTACCTTAGACACATATTTTTTGAATGGCGTGTTACTGTCTACATGGTTCCCTAAATTCCTGACTACTGTGTCTACTTTTAGAGGTGTTTTTCAATGGGAAAGTTTTTCTGGCTGACTGACATCCCAAAAGTTACTATTATGTATTTCTTGGATTTGACTTTTAAGCCATGGCTTTGGCACCAGACATTTGTTTAATTTAGACCTTTCTGTAAGATGTTATTTTCTTGGGGGTTTCTATGATTGCTACTAGCTTGCAATCATCTGAAAAGTTAGTAAGCCAGAGGTCCATGACATTGACCTTGACATCTGAAAAACAGATTCCAAAGAGGAGCAGACACAGCATAGATACCTGGGGGACCCCACTGGTGACTGGCCTCTTTGTGGAGATGGCCTTTCTAACCATCACATCCTTGCTCCTGCCTTTGAGCCAGTTGTCAGATACATAAGAGTTTATGCCTAATTCCATGAGTCTGTTTACAATGCCGTGTGGCATATTGTATCAAATGCCATAACTAGATCAGGGTAGGCAGTATGCACCATTTTGCTTTCATCCATTGCTTTGGTGACCTTCTCAAAGAAGTCTACCAGGTTAAGTAGGCATGACCACCCACTGATGAAACCAAATTGTGTTAGGTCCAGTGTCTGAAGGTTTTATATGGCATTATCAAGAATTTCCATGATAATTCTTTCCATGGCTTTGCATATGAGACTAGTCAGACTAATAGGTTCATAGGTTTATACTAGGCTATCTGCCCTAAGGCATTTATAAGCCTAGCCCAAATTTTTGTGGCTTACGTCACCCCTTATATGAAAAAATACCATGCCCATTAGTTTGTTGTGCCTCTGTCCAGCAGTGACACAGAGATGATTCCCGGGGTAAACCTATGATCTCCCATCCACAGGTCAAGATTTCTCTTGAACAGAGCCAGCGAGATGCTCTGCCTCACATGGACCGGGATTTTATTCCACAGCATAGGGAGTCTCTGAGTGATAAATCTATCCCTCCAGCACGTCCTATTTATATCTGTGCTAAGGTTTAAGTCGCTTGCTCTAGTGGTTTTGGTGGATTTGGATTTTTTGAGGTGGAGCATGTCCATTAATTCCGGGTTGGACATGGCCTTGTATGTCAGGCACATGTCACCTCTGAGCAGACGGTAATGGGTCTGTAGTTCATGGGATCCGTTGATGGTTCATTCCAGTGCAAAGAGATTACTATTGCAGTCTTCAATTTGCTTTGTTGGACTTAATCCTTAGTTATCTACTCAATTTGATGAGAGCATTTTTTATCCTTTTTGGTGTTACACTTCCTAATTTTAGCTATGACTTTTTTCTTTTGTTATAGAACCTGTTTAGTTTTGGATTCCACTGTATGGTTGTTTTTGTGTTAGTTTTAGGCTTACTTCTGGTAGGCACATCAGCCTCTGTGCAATCATTGACATGGCTGTACAAGGTTTCTATGAATCTGGGTTTGGAGGGGCTTGGAATTTTGACAGGTTATTGCTTAATAAAAGGTAGTTTACCTTGTAATAGTTTATAACTGTTGCAGAGGTTTCTGAGGTTACAGAATAGATTCTTATTTTGAAGGAGACTGTTTTTTGGTCCAACCTTACCAGAGATGACCATATTTCTGAGCACCAGATTCAATAATTTGTACCAATGGTGGGCATATTCACTAACTTGTCCGGGGGGGTTGTGTTGCAAAGTTTAGGAATCTCTATGCCTGCAGATTTGGGGTCATGCAGGATTACCTGATTATAGAGGGATAATTAAAGTCCCCCATGAGTATGGTATTTAGCTGAATTGTGAGTGTCTCCAATAGGTCTAAGTGAGCTATGGGATTCATGGGATGTAGGAAGTGACCTATAGCTTGCTAGCTAGTATGACTTTCTTATGGTAATCTGGACATGGAGGAACTCTAGTGTGCCATCTTCTTTAACTAGTCTAGAGGTATGGTTGTTAGTGATATAGAAAAAGATACCTCCACCTTGGGTCAAAGGTCTGTTTGGTAGCAGACCATCATATTTTTACTGCCAGAAGGTTTTGTAATGAAATATCCGAGAGGGAGTGAGGTATAGACTTTTATATCTTGGTTCCATCTGTAGATCTCCTTGTTGCTTAACTGCTAGTCTGATACCTTTGCATTATTGTTAGTTTCTGTTGTGGGCACTGTAATGAAATTCTTTTCAATATGCAGGATACATAAATGGCTTATAATACTTCTTTACACACTTGTCATTACAGCAGATGCAAAAAAAAAAATTCTATGCATTTCACTCGAATATATGCAAACATAGACAGACACCCATATGGATACCATCAGCAAAACTGCGTTGTTAATTTTCAGCAGTATAAGTAAACGATAATTAACAAAAAAATTACTTAGATGGATGGTATATGCAACCATACATAAAAACTGACACCAATGCAGTTAGCTCTCCCTTATCCCAAACTCAGAAATATAGCACCTTCTTCCACACAGTTGGTCATCAGATCACCTTTCAAACACCAGGTCATCCTGCAGGAATATTATGGATTTGTATCCTTTTTAAAATCCCCTATCCACAATCACAAAAAGAAAACAAATTGTCTTACTATCATTGCTGTATATTCAGTATATTTGGAAGCTCAAGTAAAAGACCAGAATAAAATATTTTTTTTTATTCATAAGCAGTGACACAACTCAGAGAACTTGAGTTTTACACAAAAAGTCATAAAACTGCCTATGATTACCAATCTGATCACTCAGAGTGTATGGGATGCAGACACCAGTTTCGTCTCGTACACAATTCTGCTGTCTCCTGACAAATGAGTGCCAAAGTGTGTAGAAAGTAGAGAAATGAGTACATGTAACAAATGATCTCTGTGTTTACAAATCATAATAACATGGAATGAATCAGCTCACTGTGATCTGCTACTATGTGTATGTTTGTGGGGGAAGTGAGAAGCCATAATGAGAAATGGAATAACATCTTAGTTTTGGATTCCACAGTCCATTCATTGCAATGGAAATGTACAAGGTAGTAATTTTACTTGAAGAATTACTCTGCTAGCAAAATTATTACGATCTAGTCACTGACAAAACACAGAGCTTTATTTTTATTTTAAAACTGGTATTGTACCAATTTACAATGAAAAAATGCAGTGAAAATTATCTTAGCACATGTGGTTGTATCCTCTTCCCACTGTGCAGAAATCATTCATCACCTATTGCTAATGATTTAAATCAGCAGAGCAAAATGGGCACTGCTTCTAAATTCCTGGGTGCAACAAAGTAAAAGTATGAAATTCCAAATATTTCTATTTGTTATTTGTATTTCTATGTCATTGAGTCACATGGACTTTTTTTAGATTTAGCCCAGAAACACTGTATTGTTAACCAAATTGCTCAAAGTGACACAGAAGACCAGTGGAGCCTGAGGGATGGCTCCCTATTACGCTGTCGCAGACGCAGGTTGTCGAATGTGTCTTTGTTGAATTGAAAAGCGTGAAATGACAAAAATAGCAAAGTGGCGTTTCAGCGAATTCTTTCCCTGGGAAAGAATTTTTTTTGCCACTTTCGCTACTTTGCCTTTTCGGCACTGTAGTGTGATCTCGGAGTTGGTATATTTAAGTAGGGGGTTGTGGGGGGCGAAGCCTCCTACATTATGTAATGTTTTATAGTTTTTTTTTTATTCTCGGAACAGCGATTTTTTTCCCTTGGAAACAAATCGCTGTTCTGAGGTTTCAACATTGTAAGCTTTCGCTTACATGGGGTCGATTATGTGTCATTCGCTCTTCTGAGCGTGCAATATCATAATATAGACCCTGAGGGACTACCCTTGGCAACAGGAAGCAGTTCATTAACAACATTATTTATGCCAGAAACGTTACTCTGAGGTTCATCAAATAATAATAATAATAGCAGTAGAAGTATTTAGCAAGATGGAAACCTGTTGAAAAAAAAACATTTGAAATTTGTTAGAGAAGTAGTGTGTTAGACTAATGTCATAACCGAAGGACAGAAAATATATTGTGTGTGACTGTGTGACAACAGTTACACACATGACTGACATACTTGTCAGTAAGACTAGAGATGAGTGTGCCTGTACAGAGTAAAGACTACAGTAAACAAATTGAACCAGTGTCCCTGTCATTGTATAAGTAGTAAGCTAGAACTTATTGCGTGCTTCCCTACAAGTGGTTGAGTGTCAAGTGGATGAAGTTTTACTCCTCATACATAACTTGAAGAATTGTTACTTACTGAGTTCTTCTAATCATAGAACTGGCAGTGATTCACTATTTTTGGGCATTTATCCATTTATTTATTCATTTATTTGCAACTACTGAGTTAGTATATATATATATATATATATATATATATATATATATATATATATATATATATATATATATATATATAAAAGAGAGTGTGAGGGCTTGTTCCTCAAACTAGGGGGTGCAGTCGTAATTTGCATCCCTTTTCAAAATTCTTACATTGATTTTTTTTTTTTATCAGCCTGACATTTCGGTCAGTTGTATTCATCCACATTGTGCTATAAACAAAGACTTTACTTACAGAAACACCATTGAAGACTGATGAAGTTGCTGGAGGCATGGGTATGAGTTGTGCAGCAATATTCTGAAGTAAGAATAACATTAACATGAAAGTGTGCAGTTGTATTGGTGGAGCAAGGTCATGAATCATAAACATCAGTGTATCAGTATCAAAAGAGAATTATGGTGCAGTCCATCAACTCTCAATCACTTCAGGGCATTGGTTCACTGAAAAGATTTTTAAAAAAATTAACTTAGCAGCACTGGATCAAGCCGCCCCTCCACAATCCTCTTATCTAATATAACATCCTCTGAGGTCACACATCCATAGTGTAAATTTATAATTTTTAATCAAATGATCCATCAGTTGAACAAAACTCAACAGGGAGTACAGAACCCCAAACAGACATCTCTGGCACACTCTTGGTATACATAGCTTTCTGAGTACTGCATGGTAGTACAAATCTCAAATGTTTAGTTAAAGATCATCATGTGTATATGCATTGATGTATGTAATAGATTTTTGTATCACCTGGGTATAGTACTATTTTCTCATTTTTATTTATTTATTTTTATTGATCACACAGTTTGACTGATAGATTCACTACCTTCACCCACTCAATCCATTCATTCATTCAGTAGAAGTGGAGAGCCAGATGCATTCATTTCCAAACAGGACAACAGTCCTGCAACCTGTTAATTTCCTGAGTGAGACAGTAGAACTATCAGACCATTCATTCCCCAGAAGTCAAGGGTCAAGTATGAAGGAAGTAAATAGCTTGCCTGTCATGCCTATCATGAAGGCCTCTCATCCCAAAGTAACCCATAACCCCAAAGTAGCCAATTTATACAGCACACTCCTGTTTTGGACATTGGGCATCCCTTCACATGGGGTACCTGTTTGCTTTTAATCAGCACATAGCCACTATGATTCAGCCCTCTGCTCTGTCCTTCAGTACCGCTCAACCCCCCTGCAAGAGTGAACAGTATAGTGGCTGCTGCTGTCACCTTCTTCTCAGAATAGGCAAACAAGCATTAGCCATTCACTAATCATTTTTGGGTCATCTAGACAGCATTTAGATTGGAGCCATGACATACCTTTTGATGTATACACAGGTTACTGAAACATCACGTAGTACAGTTTGACTGCCAGATTCATCCAAACCACACATATTCATTGTGTCTTCATGCTTTCATATTGTTATTTTGGAAAGCTTACTTTGTTTTAATGCAGTAGTGGCAATATACATCTAACCTCACATAGGGAATCATACAGTGTGTGTCTGCATTTTCAGGTAAGTTGAGATAATTTATATATGCATTGGGGAAAATAACAGGGTGTCAGCTACATGATTTTGAATAAGGAATAAGAACTCAGTCTGACAACAAAAGAATGTTCATGTGTATAGTTCACAAATAATCCTTTTGGAATCACAGACATCTTAATCTTGTAGGTGTTGGGATTACCCTTCACTGAGTGTAATTTGTTATGGAATCCAGTCTGTTTTATTTGCTGCTTCTCATGTATTATGAGATATCTTTTAGGGTTTTGCTCAAAAGCATTTCTAATTGTTTAAGTTCTGACTACATTTAATGTGATGAACGTTTGTTTTAACCTTAATAGAAATATCACATTTGGAAAATTATATTTATATAGTCTTACCCCACAGATAACTGCATTTGCTTTGAGCATATTCACATCAAAAGATGATTTTGAATATGATACTTCTTTTAACATAATCATGGAAGAATCACATTTAAGAGAGAATTCTTCAGTGACTCTTCAGCCTTCATGATGTAGATCCATAGAGCATTCTGATATTTTTTTCTCAAAATATTTCTATTTACGAAAGTAATGAATTTGTGCTTAGACTGTCAATGACTTTGTACACTTGGTTTGGAAATGCCATTTTTGAAACATAAGAAATGTCATGATGTAGACTCTTGTTTCTTGCTTCAGAATTCATCTATACTGATGACTGTCCAAGAATAGTTCTTATCACTTCCCAACTCATGATCACTGCATGCTACCTAATTGCAACTCTTCCCAACTTCCAAATTCATGTTTGTTTTAGCAGGTTTACCTCACTTACCTATGAAATTTATGTTCAGTGCTTGTCTGAGGTCACCTCTTATATTATAATCATGTTCATTTATATTGTTCAGGCTTATCCTCCCCATTTCTAAGTATTATGTTTAGTGTTAGTTGTCTAGCATTCCCCCTTCCCACCTCTCAGTATCATACTCTGTGTCCCAAGTAATATGAC
This sequence comes from Protopterus annectens, assembly GCF_019279795.1. NCBI lineage: Eukaryota > Metazoa > Chordata > Ceratodontiformes > Protopteridae > Protopterus > Protopterus annectens. Next base: position 587,511,970 of record NC_056732.1, read on the forward strand.
AGAGATGCAAAGAATATGTGATGGATTAGAGACAAAAATAAAGATGGGAGGTGTAGTTTATGACGACACTTGAGTTCAACTAGATGGACCAGGCAGGGATATATTTTTCCTCTCTTATTCACCAATTTAGGAATATAATTGGTGAGGTAGCAAAAAAAAAAATACTAGTTCTGTAAGTGGATGATACTGTTTTGTACTCGACAAGTCCTGAATCTGACCTAGAGGTATTCTGTGGTATATTTAAGACATTTTCAAGTATATTCGGGGTATAAATAAATGAATATAAAAGAAGGGCTAAAGCAGTAAATGTGCCTACAAATCAGTTATATCAACAATATATAAACTAATGTGGATATGAAAAGATAAAGTATTTAGGCATATGCTAAAGATATCTGGGACGAGATCAAGCAATAAGAAAAAAGAAGACTGCAAATTAATGGACATCATCGTGGACATGTTGTAAGATACAGGCAGTGAAAATGGTTTTAGTTCCTTTGGTCCTGTAAATATTTTTATCAGATTGGAGAAAAGTTGTGGACAATAATTAACAAAGAGTTGAAGGAGTTTATTTGGGAAGGGAAGTGCAAAGTGGGATAAGCTGATTCTTCCTCCTGAACTGGGCAATTAAGGATTACACAATTTTAAGGGATACTTTAAAGCTATAGAAGTTAGACTTTTATATCTAGATTGAGCTGATGGATATAGAGGAAAATAGAAAAAAAGATGATGGAAGAGCAAGGTGAATGCATGGGGGATGCATAGAGGTTATGATTTTGGAAGCAAGCCCTTAATGAGAGTAGAAATCACACTACATAATATGACTATTATATATATAGGTTTACTATTCAAATGATGAATGAAGATTTGGAGAACACAGGAATGTCAAAAGTTATTTAGTTGCTTCCCATCTCACCAACCTTTACTACTGCAAATGTTCATTGTAGCAAATGCCACTGTGCATTAGCAAGTATGTGGTTGATGTTATGACTACAGATTCATCTACAGGGAGGATTGGGAAATCACTCTTTCCCCACTGTAGTGCAATCTTGGAGTTGGAATATATAATTTGCAGGGGGTGTGGAGGGTGCAGCCCCCACATGGGGGGTGCAGAGGGGCTTTCTCCCCTGCAAAAACATTACCTCACTTGATTTACAGTAATGAACTGCAAAAAAGATATCAAAAGTGTAAATGTGATCTTTTCGCTACATGCACTTTGGCATTCTGACCTCATTAGTATGCAGGAATTTGGTATTCAGAGTCAATATAACAGATTATGATTTGATGTTCGCTTATTTGATAGTAAATGACACACACACACACACACACACATACACACACACACACACACATATATATATATATATATATATATATATATATATATATATATATATATCATGTAATAATATAATTATGTAATCTCTGATATCTCTTTAAATATCTTATTAGAATTGTCTCAGGTCTCATTTACCACCACATGCTAATCTATGCAACAAATAATATGACTATTGAATTTTTCCTCACATATTCTCTTCAGCTCATGGTATTATTTTTCATTGCACTTTACTATGAAACATACATTCTACGTTTTTCTCATTGCAAAGTTTTTCACAATTATGTTTTGTAGTGTAACATGATCATTTGTGATTTAAAATATTTGTACTTCCTGTTATGTAATGTTAACATGATACTTTGTAATTGAAAATACGTGTACTTGATTTTTAAAATATTGGGATTTTGGAGCTTTTCACCCTGGGCCTCTGCTGAAAATGGACACTTTCTGATCCAGTTGGATTTTCTTGGTAAACAAGTGTTAAATAAATAATAATAAATAAATATATTTACATATTTGTATATATATATATATATATATATATATATATATATATATATATGTGTGTGTAGAGTGAGAGGGAGAGAGAGAGATAAAGAGAAAGAGAGAAAGTGGCAGACGACATTAAGGGGATGGAGAAACATTTTGCTAAAAAGAATACATGCAGCTAGAGTTACAGAGTCATACATGAGATGGCAGAAAGTAATTGGAGGAAACAAAACAAGAAGTCATGCTACTGGAAGCAAATAAGTTGAAAGGAAAAATGATAGACTGAGAAGAAGCCCTACAGGTGTTTGAACTGCCAGCCAATGAATGTCTTCCATATCAGTGACTGTTGGCAGAATACAGACACAGAGAGACAGAGAGAGAGAATTAGAAGTATAAAGTGAAAGACTACCTCTGGTAGAGTTTTTAGTGGAATCAATAGAAGAAAAAGCAATTAAAAAAGGGATAAGTAGTATGGCATATAAAATTTTATATAAGTATTACAAAATCAGAGGAAATTAAAAAAGACTGGGTGGGAACAATGCAATCACAATTTGCAAGGAACCAGAGAGAGGAACTTTGTAAGGTCTATATGTGATCAGTGAAGTCTAGAAAATGTAGGATATTTGCATGGGAGTATATATACAGGCAGTTTTATACTCCAAGTAGACTTTGTAGGATTTTGCTTCAAGCAGAGATTAAATGTTGGAGATATAAAGGGAATGAAAGTGGAAAATATGAATACATTTTCTTGGAATTTGTGGAGTTAACTCAGTTTATTGACTCACCCCAAAATACTAATACATTTGCTGGGAGAACACATTAAATTAACTAAGAAGATGATGCTGTTGAGTTGGTGTCTAGGTTTAGAACTGTGGAGGCATAGTGAGGCCTTATTAAGTTTAACCTTATTAGCAGTGTACAATGCAACTGCATAAAAGTGGAAATCAAAGTTGCATATGAAGTATGAGATATTGCAAAGGAAATTAAAGACATAGAGATGAGGTCATTAAAAGATGGAGGTAGTAATTGTTATAAGAATAAATGGATAGTTATAAAAAGGCCTCCTGGATCTTTCACCTAGTTATTACCTATGAACCTATGAACCTGTGGCACATTTGGGAATAATATATATAAAACAATGTTCAGATAAGATTAAAATAAGTAGGCTGGTAGGAACTGAAAAAAATATATGAGTACATTCTAATGTACAACAACAGAAGAATAGCTCTGTGACGGAAAGTGTATGTATAATGCATGTATAAGGTAATCAAAATGTTCTTTAGCTCTTTTTTCATTATTAATGTATGTTAGCTCATGTGAAAGATTAACAGTCTGATGAGAAAATAAAACTGTTTAAAAAGTACCATGCTCTGCTTTTCTTGTCTAGAGTTATCCCCTCCCAGTTTTAGTGTTGGTTGTCTAGGGTTCCCCATTTCAAATCTCAGTCATCTTCATTGATTGTTTTGTATGGCTACCATAACCACCTTTCAAATCCACGTGCAGTACTTATCTTTTAAAATGGTTAGTTCTAGTGCATCACAACTCCAAGATATGAAGTTTGTTCCTAATCTGCATTTATCACTGCTGTGGTTTTAATGTGTGTGTGTGTGTGTGTGTGTGTGTGTGTGTGTGTGTGTGTGTGTGTGTGTGTGTGTGTGTGTGCATATGTGTCTATGTATGCATGTGCATGTGTGTGCACCTATGTTGTGTGTAGGTATGTGTATGCGAATTTGTGCGTGAATGAGTGATTGTGTGTGTGTGTATTTTATCTTGAGTGCTCATATTTAATCACATCTAACAAAGTTCTGCTGTTTTACTGACTACTCTAAATCATTGGGCAGCATAGTGGTTCAATGGAATGATCTCCCCTTCCCAGCATTAAGGTTTGGGGTTTAGTCATGGCTTTCATTGCCTCTGTGGAGCTTGCATATCTTACTATTTGTCTGCACTGTTTCTTCCTCCCAAAACTTTATCCATGTATTTATATGCTGTAGTTACCCTTATCTAGTGATCTAGCTATCTTTTCTGGTATCCAGGGACATTCCTCAATCTGGCAGTCCCCTCAGCTTTAAGTTAAAGTCCAAAAAAATGTCCTTGTATACTTATGGCCTACTTTCCACTTTAACTGTAACAAACTGTATGCTACAAGTGTAACAAGTGGCTTGCTACAGCTAACAGAGAGTGCTTCATCCCTGACAAAAAAGAATTATTGGCATTCATTTCTGTCACTAAATTAGGGCCAAATAAAGGGTACTTGAGTCAAACAAAAATGATTTGGGAAGCTAATAGGGAGTTAAGACATTAATGCAGAGTAATGGGGTCTGGGCACTTTAAGCCAGCATTCCAGAGTTCATGGTGATAGTGTACCTGACAGTGCACTTGCCTGTATTTAAGAAGGTTCATGATGAAAGAAGTCGTTGGAAGTCAGGAGGAGTCTGGACTTCTTATTTGTAGAAAAGTCTGAATTAAAGAGATTCAGGTTGGGGATCAAGTACTGCATCTGGTCTCCACATCTGGAAAAAAGCTCCATGCAAAATGGCAAGGATTCTTTGAAATCATAGAGTGAATAAATGAGGTAACCTATAATGTGTTGACCAAACCTATCAGGTACATGTTCTGAAACCCTGGAGAGAGGGATGTCCAAAGGTGAGGAACCTGAAAAAGAAATGTGTGTTACTTCAATTCCTCCAGTAGAGGCAGAAGCAGCTTTCTATAAGTCTTAAAAGTTGGAACTCTAAGAGCTTCTTCTGAGAAATATGATATACTATCAAGATTATCAAGTACCAGAGGATCTTAAACAGGATGTGAAAGAGGCGATTAGAAGCATTCTAAAATCAGGGGTTGCTGAGGAGTTCACTAGTGAATAGAACAGCCCCATTGTTTTAATGCATTGCTTCCTATAAGAGTATACTCTAGAGTAAAGCAGAGTTCCTAATAATCCTGTAAGAGTATATTCATGTTTACAGGAGACTTCTCTGTATTCCTGAAACAAGTATACTTATCAGTGTTTTCTGATTGTAATTTCTGAAGTCCTAATAGCTTACCCTTATCATTAGAAGCATATATAGGATACGTCAAAGGGGCAGCTGCCCCATATACAAGGTATTAGGGAGCAGGATGGAGATATGTTGATTAACTGGTAGCACAGTGCAGCCATTCATTTATCTACTGGAATTTCTGAAACTTTAAATAAACTCTTACATTCACACACACACACACACACACACACACACACACACACACACACACACACACACACACACACACACACACACACACACACACACACACACACACACACACACACACATGCACACACATGCACACACGCACACACACGCATGCACACACACGCACACACACACACACACACACACACACACACACACACACACACACACACACACACACATGCACACACACACATATTAATTTCCAGTGAAGGCAGGTAATATTTTCAAACACTATATCCTTTTTTCATAGATCATGGTACTTAACTGCCACCTCCCCTAGGATGTCAGGCCTGGATTTCCCAGTTACTGTTTCACTCTTGTTCATTAGCCAAACAATTATAAGCAAAACTGGTAATATGTCATTGAGAAGTCTGGTTAATTAAAAGTGGATGCTAGCAGCTTGTGACTACTTAGCAATAAATATTCTCTTTTTAACTAATAAATAAGTAAATGGATGCCCAACAATAAACTTTACTTAGGAAAATATGAACTAAGCAATAAGGTAAACAGTTAAATATGCAGTCAAATATACAGCAGATATGACATTGCACTAGGAAACTGAAAATAATGTTTTTGAACAATAAAACACAAGAAAGAAAACATCTGTCTACAGCTAGTCTTTTATCAATCTTTTCTTAACTGAAATAATTACTAAGCCCTGATTACAGTAGCTGAATTTCTAACTAGAGTCACAAATGCAAATAACAAAACTCGCAGGTCCAATCTTCAGAGTAGCTCTGTCTTCTTCTCTACTAGTCTCTCTCAGACATTTTGATTTATATCTTTTCATATGGTCTGCAGATTCAATTGAGCAACGTCCACAGTTACATATTAATAAGATTTTTTAAATATTTTTTTAATTACTCTTTTATGACCTTTTAACTTCCTGAGCCTAGGAAGAGTTATCAGACCTGTAATTTCAGGGCAGATCAATACATGTGTCACACATTTCACTTCCTAGGTATAACTGAAGTGCTTCTCATAAAAAATAAATTAAAATTTTCAATTACAAACGCTGTACATTTTTTGACATGTCAGAGAAAATGTAAGTTCATACATTTTTTAATGTCAAAGGGACACACATTGCAGATGAAATTACATATTTTTAGTTTACTTGCTGCAGATTTTACAACTCCTGAATGCGGATCACAAACCACAGAAAACAGTGGTGCATTTGCATATATGAACCACACTAGGTAAAAGTAGTTTTGTTGAGATATCAGTTAGGTGTAGCAGAGAGCAGAGTAATAATTTTTTAAGTCAGTGACCTAAATTAATTTTCACAAATATATTAAGTATTGAATTTAAAGTGGATTAAATGTACTTGGCTTTTTTTTAAATATTACTTTCTTGTTGTATTTTGACTGAAATAATTGCATAACATATATTACAAAATGGACTTACAAGCAAACATCTTATTATACCATGACCCCCCATTAATATTCCAAAACATGCACGCTGATTGGTCAGCGTTTACGTTGTAAATCGACTTATACTAATGGAAAAAGGTCTGGTCGCCCGGACTTTTTCCATTAGTATAAGTCTTTTTTAAAACACTGTTTCGCTATGTTAAAGGAGTTTAACATAGCGAGACAGGTTTAAAAAAAGCAACGGAGATCTCTGTTGCTTTTTTTAAAGCTGTCTCGCTATGTTAAACTCCTTTAACATAGCGAGATGTAAAAGCAACGGAGATCTTGCTTTCTCCGTTGCTTTTTTTTTAAACCTGTCTCGCTATGTTAAATGGGTTTAACATAGCGAGACAGCTTTAAAATAAGCAACGGAAATCTCCGTTGCTTATTTTAAAGCTGTCTCGCTATGTTAAACCCATTTAACATAGCAAAACAGTTTGTAAAAAGCAATGGAGATCTTGCTTTCTCTGTTGCTTTTTTCAAAACTGTCTCGCTATGTTAAATGGGTTTAACATAGCGAGACAGCTTTAAAATAAGCAACAGAGATTCTCTGTTGCTTTTTTTAAAGCTGTCTCGTTATGTTAAACCCATTTAACATAGCGTAACAGTAAAAAGCAACGGAGATCTTGCTTTCTCCATTGCTTTTGCCCACAGCTCTGATGTACTGCATAGGCATACGCATGTGCAGTACATCAGAACTGCCGCAGAATACCAGACAGCTGCGGAAGGGCAGCAAGGAGGCATTATACAATGCCATTATTTAAGAAAAGTAATTATTTTTTTTTTAAATAATGTCATTGTATAATAGCAATAACCCACTTCTGGGTGTGGGTAATGCTGGATTTGCCCATGGTTGGCTTTGTTTGGCCACTCAGGCTTCGCCCTCGTGACCAAACCATGCCAACCGTGGGTAAATCCAGCATTACCCACACCCAGGTGTGGGTTATTGCTATAATAATGCACATAGTTGTAAAAAAATGAATACATCAGTTAGGTGTAAAAGAAAGTCTTTTGTGCATGATATGTATTTGTGCTTGGGTAAGACTTTTAGAACTCAAACAAAAAATGTTCCTTTGAACAAATTGCTGTTACCTGTAATAAGTTTTCCACCAGGAGAATCAAAATTGCTATTTATCTCTGAATTGAAACTCTGCAGTCTTTCCCAGATGTTCACACACACCTCTCCTCATCCTACTTCTTCTGCAGCCCTCATCATGCTGACAAAATTGACAGCCTCCTCCCCAAAAATGGTCCTGTTTGAAGACTGCTCTTTTTTAGAGCCGATCTGACAAATCTTCCTGGTGGATACTTGTGTCTATTGTTTAGACTGGCAAAATAAATAAATAAAAAAAAACTTTAGAATTGTGGTATGTTAATAACAACCTGGCTGGCTGAAATACCTTGTTTAATGTATTATTAGCTTTAATAACAATTTATCTAGATCAACTTTCAACTTAAGCACTCAAGCCATTCATTACTCAGCTCAGCACTTGCTCAAAACTTATAGCAAGCACTTATAAACCCTAGCACTAGACCCTCCTGTACTGTACAGAAGGACAAGGCTCTCTATTCGACCTTACCAGCCATCCAGTAAAACAGTTCACTGTACCTTTTCCAGGCATGTCCAAAGGGCAGTTTCAGGTGTACACTCCAGTCCAACTGGTGAATCTGGGCATTTTGAGGCAATGTTACAACTGCCTCATGTACACAGACAACCCCCTCCTCCTACCACCAAACACTAATACATGCTAGAGATGCAGTTATACAGCCATACTAGAGGCTAAGCTCTCTCAACCCAAGATTGGATCAGACAGTCAAGAGGAGAAGGGAAATACTTGCATCACACCACCAGTCTTACATAGACCCATTAAACCAGCACCGCCAAAAAACACACATAAATACATGAAAACATACTCGGCGGCTCTAAATAAAAATCTGAAAAACCAACAGAGACCTCCAAAGCAAACAAACAAGCAACCTCCACTCCCCAACACAAACCATGGAACACATACTTCACAAAACCAGTATGCCATGCAATCACAGCCCTTAAGGCAAAATAACATACCCAACATACACTAAATAGGTAGCTCTATAGTCAGGCACACTAATGTCCCACTCACTAGGCTGAATAAGGAGAAGGTTACTGTTAGCTGCCTGTCAGGTGCCAGGATCCGCCACATAACACAAGCACTCAGGTCACTCCAGAACAAGTACAAATATGACTCTGTCATTGCCCATGTTGGTGTGAATGACCTGAGCCATACCTCCCTGGACTACATGAAGAGAGACATGGAAGAGCTCTCTGATCACGTAGCCCAGGCCGGTATAACCCTGACCCTGAGTAGCATCCTGCCCTCATCAAGAATGATACCGCAGTATAAAGAAAAAATTCTCGATTTCAACAATTGGCTAAGTTTCTGGTGTCATTCAAAGGGGATCCAGTGTCTGTTCGCCTGGGATGACATGCTCGACAAGCCACGCTGCTTTGCTAGAGATGGCTTGCACCTGTCACCCTTAGGCTTTTGAATACTGGTCAAGGCTCTTGCCACCCCCATAGTGCCTTTTTTAGGCAAGGCTCAAAAGACAAACCCAGCACCAGAAATAGCACAAGTAACAAAAAATTGAGGGTAATGCTACTCAATGCCAGACGTCTAAACCTTAAAATGCATGCACTCGAGCAACTCCTCAGTATGGAGGAAATCGATATATGTGCAGAAACAGAAACCTGGTTTAAGGCTCCAGGGAGCACCCCAACACTACCAGGCTACAACTCATACCATACAATTCGGCCACAGAACCCAAACCGAAATGCAGGTTAGTGGCACAGCATGATGCTTCAGAGATCATCCATGTGCAACTAACAATGGGCAAAACTGCAATTCAAATTGTAGCTTGCTACAGGTCACTCACCATGTCCCAGGACCCCCATTCCGTGTTTCTGGAAACATTGGGAAACATAAACGTCCTACCAAACACCCTAATATTGGGTGATTTCAATTACCCAAACATTAACTGGGAGAACTACTCAAGTACTAACTCCCTTGCCCAACTTTTCCTAGAATTTATAAACTCAAACACCCTGGTTCAACTGGTCAACACTCCCACCAGAGGTGACAACATATTGGACCTGGTCATCACCAACATGGGCGACTGGTGTTCCACACCAGAGGTCAACCCCTCGCTGGTTAGATCTGACCATAAACAAATCACTTTGGATATCCATATTCCGCCCCCACCTCCAGGCAAGAAAACCACAGTGAAAAACTTTTTAAAAGCAAACTTCACATTACTTAAGACCAAGGTAGTAAGCTTCAAAGCTCCCATGCTGAAAGATAAACTGTCCAAGCTGCAAAATCCTTTACTAATGCATTCTATGGGCAGCTACAAGAATGCATGGATCGTGCCATCCCAAGCAAAACCAAGACTCACTCCTCTAAGAAAAGCAAACCAGTCTGGTGGACTCCTGCCATAAACAAGCTATACAATAGAAGGAGGAAACTAGTACAGAAAAGAGTAAAATCCCAAGAAGGGAAGACATCCCTAGTCAGTATCAGCAAGAAACTACGATTCCTCATAAAATCATCCAAGGCGAGCTTTGAAAGAAAAATTGCCAAGGACTCCAAAGATAACCACAAGGCATTCTTTAGCTATGTCAAGAATCTAAGTGGCAATGCTCCGATCTGCCCAGAGTTAGTGCAGAATGGCACAAAATACACTCAACTGACTGATATCGCCAACATCCTGGCAGACAGGTTCAGTGCAAATTTCACCCCCCTCTCACCCCAAAAAGGGCCCATAACCATACCAGAAGAATGTAGAGTCCCTGAAATCACAGACACTCAAGTTAAAACAGCCCTCTCCAAAGCCAAAAACACAGCATCAATGGGACCGGATGGTGTCCCAGGCTACGTCCTACATGAGCTCAAAGATGAGCTAACCCCTCACCTAACCACACTGTTCAAACTCAGCCTCTCCACAGGCTACATACCCATAGAGTGGCACACAGCAACGGTTAATCTGCTCCACAAAGGTGGAGCCACAGCCATCCCCGAGAACTATCGCCCTATAAGCCTGACTAGCTTGGTCTGCAAGGCTATGGAGCGCATCATCATGGAACTCATTAACAGAGACATTGGGAACCTCCAAACAATGGAGCCTACCCAGTTTGGCTTTGTTAAGGGCAGATCATGCCTCCTAAACCTGGTGAACTTCTTTGAGACAGTTACCAAGGCTATAGATGAGGGAAAGGTGGTACACACAGCCTACCTAGATCTCGCTAAGGCCTTCAACACCATTCCCCATTCTGGTATTATAGACAAGCTCACCAGCCTGAACATAAACACCTACATCACAAGATGGGTTGCCAACTGGCTCACAGACAGACCCCACATGGTGAGAGTTGCGGAAGCTAGGTCCGACTCTAAACCAGTTACAAGTGGAGTTCCCCAGGGCTCAGTCCTAGGACTCCCTCCTGTTTGGCATATACTTTTCAGAGGTACAGGCAAGCACAGGAGGACTATGGCTGATCAACTTCGCAGACGGCTGCAAACTAGGGGCTATAATTGACACTCCGGCTGACACAGACATCCTCCAAAAGGGTCTCACTAAGACGGATACTTGGTGTCAATATCATGGCCTCAAGCTAAATGGCAAAAAGTGCATAGTCATCCCCTTTGGAAAAAACAAATTACCCACAAACAACCACATAGGTGGTAGTCCCCTAAATACAAAAGACATATTAAGGGATCTGGGGACCCAAGTAGATAGTAATTTCACCTTTGATAATCACATTGCCAAAGTGGTTAGAAAATCCTTCTACGTGGCCCACCTAATCACAAAATGGTTCACATCCAGATCAAAAGAGGTCATTGTGCCCCTCTACTCATCACTCATCAGACCCATCATAGAGTACAATGCCCCATTTGGGATGTACCTTACAAGACACTTGCAACAGCTGGAAAGACCACAGAAGTACCTCACCAAAAGGATCACTGGCCTCAAACAGATGCCCTATGCAGCTCGACTGAAGAAACTCCAATTGTACTCGGTTGCATACCGCCTACTCAGAGGTGATCTCTGCCTGACATACAAGGCCATGTCCAACCTAGAATTGATGGACATGCTCCACCTAAAGAAAACCTTATCCCCTTGAGCCACACGCTCTTGGGATCTAAACCTCACCACAACAATACATAGGACGTGCTGGAGGGATAGATTCCTGTCCCAGAGACTTCCCATGCTTTGGAACAAGATCCCAATCTACATTAGGCAGAGCTCCTCGCTAACACTCTTCAAAAGAAACCTTGACGAGTGGATGGGAAACAGAAAGTTTACCTCAGGGATCACTTCAGTGTCTCTGCTGGACAGAGGCACAGGGAGCTAATCTAAGGGGGCGGCGAAAGCCAACACATTCTGGCTAGGCTTATAAATGCCTTCGGGCAGATAGCCTAGTACCAACCTATGAACCTATCTGGTCATGCTTTTTGAATCCTCCAGCTGATTATTGAAAGTCTTTCCTTCCTAATTTTAATTTATTTTTCAAATTTTACAAATATTTAAACAACTGAATTATATTCATCAGTATATGATATATGTAAGAGGTCTGTAATTATTTTATGGTGCAGTGCAGAGAATTGATTGAAGTCTCTTTCTACCCTATTAAAATTTCCATGACCTCACATCCTTTGGAGTCATATAGATTAACATGTTCCTTAAACCCATCCTACCTGTCATTTATGCCAATGAAAAACTTTCCCAAACTAAATTCCTTCAGGACAGATGGAGCATTAATGCTTTCCTTACAAAATGTTGTCTCTCTTCAAAGAATTATTGTTATGGAACTCCTTTTCAAGGATTTTTAATAGATTATGCTATAGTTCTACACTCATTGTAGCTTGTTGTGTTATCATTGGATTTCATTATCATTCACTGGACTTTCAAGGATGTTGTAAGGCACAGCAAAGGCTTTATATAAATCCAGGTATGAATGTTCACAGTAAGAAGTACCACACAGGTCGGAAGAATGTTGCTCTGCTCACCATTCATACCAGCTCACCTAGAATCTTCACTGAGATCTAAATCAGAGTTCTCATTGCTCACAACCTCTCTGGATGTACTTTGCATCAACATGAATTTCTCATACCTATTCCACTTGTCACCATTTTAGCACTGGGACGAAAACTACTTGATAAACAACCAGAAAACTTGTTCAGGATACTTAAATCCTGGTGGAAATCATCTAGTAGGTAGTGCAATGATATAGAGTATTGAACATGGTCCAGTGATAAATTCATTTAAAAAATACTAGAAAAGAAAATGTACATGCTAATTCTACATGAAACCCAAGTGAAACTAACAAACATTAAAACAATCACATCTGGTTAAAGAATAGATCATCTGTGGTGTTAAAGTTAACAATTTGATCCAACTCACTACAAATAATTTAGAGTTGGTTGCAGTAACATAAAGGTAGGGCAGGGGATTACTTCAGTTAATTTGATAGTTTGTATGCTGTCTTCTTATTTTTCATAAAACTTCTTTAAAACTTTGTCAATGCCTAGTAATATCAGGTTAATTAAATTTGGTTTCATTTTTTGATAAAATAGTTTCCAGTAAGTGTTAATATTCACCTACAAAAATTAGTTTGATAAAAGGAAATATTATTAGGAAGAGGATCTCGTAATACTTTTCATAGAAATATATAAACTAATTTCCTCACTGCATATACATAATAGATTTTCTAATTATTAACATAATAGGCTTAACTCCCTCCACCCCCTTTCTGCTCCATACTTTCTAGCCATCCCAGTGTTCCCATCCATCATTAGGTCTATCTGCCCCTCCTTTCACACCTGCAGTTTTCTCTGTCTGAGGGTTGGGGTTAGCATGGATATTAAGGATGTCCTGGAGGGGGGGGGGGGTCATGCAGGTAATACCTTCTGCTGGAGGAATTTTTTATTTAATGACCTACCCTTGTTCCCCACTGTGTTTGTCTATTTTCTATGAGTGCAACTTTCTTCTGCACACTATGCCACCCTTCAGGAGTGCCTAGATGAATACCCTCCTCCTGGATAGGCACACCGGTCCCTCATACCAGAACCTTAGATGCCTGAGCTGCTAACTGAACTCAGCTAAAGTCTCACCTCCTCTCATTAGCCAAATGCCATTGCCTGTCATCAAACCATCTCATATAACCTGAGATACATTGTGTTCTTTCTCTTGCTTTTAACACTTCTTTTGCCCCTCATATGGCAGGTTCTAGTGTACCAATCTGTACATCTCACTCATACAAATTGTTGTTTAATGTAGCTTCTTCTTTCAACTACTCACAACTTTTGTCTAACACCTTTCACTTGCGTCTGCTATCCTATCATTCCCATTTAGACAACATACAACTGTAATTATCAAATGATGTACATTACAATTATAGATATTCTTTACATTTTTGCTAGTGGATAGTGGCAGTTTACAGATCTGTATTTTTATTTTACTCTTGCTATCTCTCACTAAGTGTAATTTTGATTTGCTTTGTATGTTTGGGCTGAGACTGATATTGGTCATGTGATCAGTGCAAATGTTATATAAAATAAATAAACAACATGTGTATATGTATCATAAATATTAATGTACATAAACTCATTTAGATTTCTTAGCATTATAGGCAGTTTTGATTTCATTAAATGAAATGATGTTACATTTTTTAATCTAAAGCCCATAAAACAATGTATCTCCAGCTCAAACAATGTATTTCGAGGCAAACATAGGATTATTAGAACTGCAGCCCAAAAATGCTTTAAGAAATTCAAGTTTTAATAATGCAAGAGGCTGTTGTTGGACATACCGCCATATGTCTATCAAAATATCTCTAATATGTGGCTATTTATTAAGGTATTTATTCATACTTTTACTTGGACCAGACATCCCTTCTAAAAATTTATGGTTTCTAACACTAAGATTAATATTTGGATCACTTCTTTATGCCATCTTCAAGGGTATAATATTCAGAGACAGATCATCTTTAGCCTGTGCATGCCTTTACTACTGAATTATCATCATATAATCAAGCGGAGTCAACATATATTGTATTCACTAAGAACTGGAAGAATAAAAGACCTCCCTATACATAAATTTCCTCTATTACAGACTGAAGGACTCACTTGACCTGTAGCAGTTCTGACCTCACATGGAAGCAGGTTACATAGTTTCCTTATACTAACAAGTTAAGAAATCATTTTTTTTACTGTACTAAAATGGTGTTGAAAGGTTAAATGTGGATCACGACAAGTATACAGATACTTAACTGAGTTATATTTTCTATGTTAGAGACATCACAGTTGCTACTACACCATTTTTTAAACATTTTAGAGGAGAACAACTGACCAAGAGAACCATTTTAGTTAGTTAGTGACCAAATGTTTTTTTAATCATATTTGGATCAAAGCAGTGCCTGACATTTTTAAAAGTCACTGTAGAGTATTCTAACAGTGTGAGTGAGCCAGATACAAATATATTCACCTTGTCTTGCTGTATGAAGAATGTGAGTAAGTAAAAAATAACCAAGGAGTGACTGACCTAATATGAGGTTTGGAGAGGTCAATAAGATACCAATGACAAGCAAATAACTATCCCTGGACTGGTGTAGGAGGTCTAATGGTAACAAATTAGCAGTCATAGTACAATGACCAAAATGAAAGTCATGTTGATGTTAATTAAGTGTCCAGTGTTTATTCTGGTAGTTTTAAGATTAAGGGTGGCTGTTTTTACTAATACTTTGGCTGAGCAAAGATGAGTGAGGCTGATCTGCAATAAGAAGGGACAGACGGGGTTAGATGATTTCCACATGGTGATGGTGATTAAAGTGACATGTTCTCAGTTAAATAAGATCCACGTTTGACCAGTGAAACAGTTGTGAACATAGATGAAAGATGTGATGATATAATTGGCACAGATCTGAATAAGCTTAGACTTTAGTTCATTACTCCTAGGGGAACTAGTTGTAGGGAATTTACTTTATAGTAGAACAATATTTTGGGTAACTTTTTTTTCTCAAATTAAAAGGCAATGATTAAGAATTTGTAGGGGAAAAAGGCACAAAGTAAATAATTCTTAGTGGTAGTTTACTTACAACCATTAAACCGTTTGATACATCCAGAAAATCTGCAAATTTCAACATCCCCCCCCCCCCCCCACAAAAAAGAAACATCTGCTGCTGGAAATCATGTATGTTAAGCCAACAAGATAAGAAAGCAAATGGAATGCAAGAAAGTTTCAAATTAGAAAAGTCTTGTGAAGCTTAACTAAAAATATTGTAAATAAGAAACATAAAGTAGTTTATATATTCCCTATGATAGACAAAGCAAAGTTCGTATTAAGTTATTGGAAGAAATCTTGCATTCGATGGAAGGAAATGAGATGATATATTGTTCCCATCAGGATAATCTAAGGTATTTTGTTTGTTTAATCTCATGGACTTCTAATATAAAATGTATACTTAAAAATTAAGGTTGTTACTACTGTTGCTTAAGGAATGTACAATATGCTTATGTTTCTGTTCTAATATTTTCTGAAGCTTGTAAGTATGTATATAGCTGAAGATTGTTACTTTAGAGTTAGCAGTTTTTATATTTGTTTTGCTTCCATTCTTTGTAAAAGTCACAAATGCTAATAAAAAAAATTATGTTAAAAAAACTTCTACATTTAGAAAGGATAATCCCTGAAATGCAATGAAAAAGGCAAAACTGTTTGACAAGAAGTGGCATGAAGGGAGCAGTAATTCAGAGACACACAGCTTCAAATGACTTTTCATCATGCAGCCAATATACCAAATCATTTAGTTCTGCAGTGGCTGCAAGTGCATCACTTCGTGCCTGTATAATCACCCCACACATCTGTTTTGTAGCAGCCATGGAGACACTCAGCCCAAGTGGGAAGCTGGAAGAATGTACTGCTAGATACCAGCATGTAAATGAGCAACATTATGATAATGAGGATAACGGCAAATGCATGTAAATAGCACAGAGCAATTCAGAAATGTGTAAAAACTGAGCAATGAGCCATAAATACCAGTGTAGCTGTATACCATGAAAATCATGGTGTACATAAACAGAGACCATGCTAATACGTTAGGGGGTAACAACAGTATTAGCAGAAATCGATGAGTTTGAGGTGATCCTGTCTGCCAGAAGCCATGAAGGTGCATGTTGTCATACTCTGCATTATAGAAGGATCCAACCCTGCTTAACACCTCATTCCCATTTTTGTATGTTGTTGTTGTATCTTTCAGCTTTTCCTGGTTAGGGGTTGCCACAGTGGAACTCTGGTCCGCTAATGATTGGCAGTAGATTTTTACATACTGAGTTGCCAGCCCTGACACACAACCTTCAACAAAGGTACGCCCATTCATGCATGTCTGCACACAGAAGACGCTTTAGCTGAGAATCGAACAGGACAATGTCTTACTGTGAGGCGACAATGCTACCGCAGCACCACCACTGCAGTTTTTTTTTAACACCTCATTCCCATTGTGGTGCAGAAATAGTGGGCCAACTATGTAGAAAGAGACACCATGCAAGCACTGGTTCAAATGTGCTGTCATCACATGCGTGACTCATGGGATGCATGGATTATCCATTCTTGTGGACACCAAAGTATGAATAACACTGATGATCCTTGCAAGAGGACCTTTCATCGAAAGACTTGGGATCTGGTGGGTATGTCCCACACATCGTGATTAGTACATCTACCTCACAAATGCTAAGCAAGTTTCTTGATATTGTGCAACAGCATGTGGAGGAGCATATGTGATTTCTAAGTACAGTAGAGGAGAGAAGCAGCACCTTAAAGGAATTTTATTAAATCATCTGTTTTCTTGAGGTACTTGGCATCATTAACTGCAACTACATTGCCACTAGGCCCTATCTGGAGGCATAGGGGCAGCTGTATATCAACCATAAGGCATTCCACTCCATCAACTCCCAGATAGTTTTCAGTGAATAGGGTATTATATACAATGTGTCAGGGTGCCATCCAGGCCATGCCCACAGTTCTCATTTCTTGCACGTCTGACTTTTATCAGTAACTCATGCGATGTGATTTGCCACAAAGACATCTTACTGGCAATTCCAAATATACCCTGAAGTCATGGTTTATGACAGTGATTTGAGACCCACAGACCATGGCAGGGTATGTGTACAACACTGCGCTATTACAGACCTGAAACACCACTAAACTTGTGTTTGGCTTGACAAAGTCCCACTCCACAGTTTAGCTGTCTCTACTGGCACCCAGCAGTATGACCTGATAACATGCAGCAAGCTGCTTCCTGTGTGTGTAATGCTACAATACATGTTGTTATGCAAACAGGCACAGCAGGATATTGGCATCAAAGATAGGGAATGTGGCAGAATCAGCAGTGAAGGAGGTATCTGATAAGGAGTTTGTGGAATATCCAGCTGCAGGGGATCATCATGTGATGCAGGGCGATTTTCTGTATCCCATGGCACTGGCTAAGAGGCAGTATCTGGTTCACAACTGTGAGACAGATTAGACATAGCACAGAGTAACAATGATGCATACAATACTGCAGGGGCATCTCGTGCCATCAGACTGCAGGACTGCAGTCCTCCCAGCAAAAAGATGGACATTTTACATTACATTATAAAAAAAAAAATAAAAAAAATGTATTTAAATATATTTGGTTTGAATCATGTTTCATGTAACTTGTGCTCCTAAGCGAGTCCACAAAGTCCCAAAACTCGAACTGCGCATGCTCGTCAAGTTCTGTTTTTTTTTTCTTTTTTTAGCAAATGTCCAGAAATCTAGACTACTATAAAAGCAGTCCAGATTAAAGAGAAGGCGTCAGTGTGATGCCCAGAAGTCTATGCGGTTTAACCGCACAGTAAATTATAAATGGGTTCAGGCTGCCATGTCCCCAGGCACATATGTGACGTGGACAGCTGGATTACTACAGATTGGTTCTAACTCTCTTCTCAAAAAAGAGAGTGAGAAACAATCAGTAGCACTAAGCACACTAGCACAGTACTTGTGTCTTGTGTGTTACAGAATACGAATGCCCACAACAAATCTACACAACTCAGGTATACCAAATAAAGATGACATTTTGTGAGAAAGGAAGATAAAGACAAAGATTTTGAAAATGGTAACAACATCCTGTACAGGTGAGTAAGAGGAAGACACCATGGCTGATAAGTTGTCATTGTTCATAATTGTCATGTTAATGGCGTGTGCGTATGTATGTGTGAGAGACTGAGAGAGAGAGAGTGAAAGAAAGGCAAAGATTTAATAAAAAGGGAAAAAGAGAAAGAGGGAAAGCAAACAAGAGAAGAAGTAAGCACAATTATGTGATAAAATGGCTAAGGTGCTGTACTGAAAAATTAAAGACCAGGGGTCGAATCCTATTAGTTCTTACTTATATACTGCATGACTCTAATTGTCTTGCATAATTAATTTATACTTCTGACTTGCTCTTATAAAAGAGGTCATTGATTTCAGCTAGCTTGCCTATTAATCAATTAAATTAAATAAATTATCTGTTGAAAAGTTACAGTAAAAGATCAGCTTTTAACAATGTTAAAACAAATTATTCTAGCTTATCCTTACATTGGCAGTACATTTTTAGGATATCTGATAAATATAATAAATATTTAGAATACTGAAAGGGAGGTGGCATCCTTCCCCCCAAAAAGAAAAAAAGGAGCATATTAGCAACAGCAGGGCACCTAGCTTCACGTTACTGTTGGGACTGTAGTACTTTCACTAACTGTTTATATCACCAGAAATCATAATGCTTTGTCTTTTCACTGTAACAGTTAAACATTTATGAGGCACTTGAGGTGAAAAACAGGTACTGTTATGAGGCTTTCTACCTTACTCTGACAGAGAGATGCACTTTTTATAGTGATTAGATGCACTGAAAATGTAAGAGCTCAAAAATCATAGCCAAACATTGCCTATGCTAATAAAAACTGCAAGTTTAGCTTTTTAGTGCAGCTCTCTGGACTTGTTATGCACAACTGTTTTTGAGCTACTCAGTTTTTGACTTGCTAAAATCTGAGTTACTTGTTTGATATCGCTTGCTGAATTTACTTGAGATTCTGCAGAAATAGAGGACTACAGAATGTTTAATGATAAAAGGGTTGCTAATAGTATCATTTTACTAGGCAGAGCTCGCCTCCAACCATTCGCTTGGACTTTTTGACCAAAGTTACTTAGTGTAAAGCTCAAGGGACAATCGTAAGGTGATTATCTTAAACTCTGTTAAAGCTTTAGCACTGTATTTTACAATAGGCAAGACTGAGGAGGCTAGAAAATGTGGCTAACTCTACCCAATGTAATGCAATGGTTAAGTGTTCTGCTACCCAGAAGGCCACAGTGATAATCCCAGAGAGCATGAAGCATTTGATATCCAATTGTGATGAGGCTTTAACTTTAGCATTGTACTGCAGATAAGTCTTCCCTGAGGTGCATAAGGATATGGTGTACTTGGTATTTAAATGGTTCATGGAAGTTAGGAGTAATTATAATACGTAATATTGCAAAAGTTAGAAACTATGTAAGGACAGAGCAGAACAAACACTCTATCATGACAGAGATACAGGTTATTACATACACTAATGTTACAGTAGTAGGCTCTGTGACAAATGAGTGGGAAAGTATGGAGTAATACACTGGATGGGCAGGGATACCTGAGAAGGAAATATGGAAGCATACAGAAGTACAAAGCCTATTATTTTCCTTTGTTTTCACACAATATGCAGGGTCAAGGTATCAGTATGAAGGTAAAGTAGACTGAAATAAGGACAATGTGGCAGACTGAGTAGCTGGCAGACAAGAATCTGGACATGAGCTCAACATACTAAGCAGTCACAAGACATAGGAGCAAAACAAACTGTCACCCTTTGTCAGGAGCTACTCATGGTACTCTCTGCTGGGCTGTAGACCTTCTCCCCATAAAAAAACAAATAAAAAAATAAAATTATATTAAAATACAGAAAATTTCAGAAACTCAACTGTTATTTTTAATTTAAAAGCAGCTTAGGTTCATAGGATGATACTATGCTATTGGCCCAGAGGCTCCTTATAAGCATAGCCAAGAATTTCACCCATGTTCCCACAAAGTCAGCACCTGTTTCGTCTGTCCAGCAGGGACACAGGTGGGATCCCAGGGGTGTATTTTCTGTTTCCCATCCAGTCATCCAGGTTCCTCTTAAAGAGAACTAGTGAGGTACTCTGCTTGACATGGACAGGGAGTCTATTCCACAGATGGGGGAGTCTTTAGGACACAAATCTATTCCGCCAACAAGTTCTATTAATGTCACAGACCAGGTTGAGGCTTTGTGTGTGGGTTGTCTGAGTGGAGTTTGACTTATGGATATGCAGCAACTCCATCAAGGCTGGGTCTGAGACGGGCTTGTATGCCAGACACAGGACACCTCTGAACAGTCTGTATGAGACTGAGTAGAGGGGCAGGGCTTTTAGCCTATTTGTGTAGGATAGGTGTTTGAGACCCTGGATTTTCCTGGTCAGGAACCTCTGTGATCTCTCCAGCTGCTGCTGCATGTGCTTGGCAAGGTATATGCCAAAGGGGGCATTGTACTCAATAGACGGCCTCATAATGTAGAGTGCTGGGATGTTATAACCTCCTTGTTCCCGGATGAAATATCCTTACTTATGAGGTGGGACATGTAGAAAGCCTTCCATACAACAGAGGCAATGCGGTGGTCAAAAGTCAGGTTGTTATCAACCTGGGTGCCCAAGTCCCTCACAACTGATTGTGTGCTGAGTACATTGTTATTAATGTGATAATTAGTGTCAATGCCATTTTACCCAGAGGGGATAATGATGAATTTTTTGGTATTCAGTTTGAGGTCATGCTTATGACACCAGTCATTAGTTTGGGTAAGGCCCTCTTGGAGAATGTTCACGTCACAAGGGGAATTTAAGACAGCACCCAGCTTGCAGTTATCTGCAAACTTGGTCAGCCACAGATGACTGGTTTTGGCTTGCACCTCAGAAAAGTATATCCCAAACAGTAGAGGCTCCAAGACCAATCCTTGGGGTATGCTGCACATTATGGGTCTGCTACTAGAGGGGGCTTCCCCTATTTTGAGTGGGTTCTATCAGTGAGGCAGTTAGCAACCCATCTGGTAACATATGGGTTGACGCCTAGCTGGGAGAGTTTATCTATTTTGCCTGAGTGGGGAATAGTGTTGAAGGCTTTCGCTAGGTCAGTGTAGGTGGGCTACACCCTCTTCCCCTCATCCACTGCTTCGGTGACTATTTCGAAGAAGTTGATCATGTTTAACAGGCATGATCTCCCTTTGACAGTAGTGGTACTTTAGTTTAATTCTTTGTCCAACATTATTTTATTTTTACTTTTCTCCTTGATTTGTGACCTAAGACGTTGAAAGTTATGTATTTGAAAGTTGGGGGGGGGGGGTCAGTGTGCTGTACACTGTATTCTGACAGCAGTGAGCTGAGAGAATAAATCACTGTGTGATAGTTATTTATGTACTTATTTATTCATTTGATGCAACCAGCACCAATTTCCTGCATTGAGGTATGAGCAAATAAATCGCTTTATAGAATTAGATATATCCAAAACTATCATCTGTCCCTGATTTTAGCTCAAAATGTTGCTCTCCCCTAATAATCTCTCTGCAAAATGGCAAATTTGGAAGAAAACATGGAGAGTTTACAATTAATACATAATTGTAATGATCAGAGTTATAGATTACTTTTAATTTCAGAAATGCATGTAGATTCTCTTATTTTGTCAGATGCTCAAGTTAACATTACTAATATTAAAAAGGTGTCCTTTTGACAGGTTCCCAGCTGTATTGTGTGGCTATTTTATATTTTTGCATCACATTTTTGGTCCATTTTTCATAAAATTGTGGTTTTCTGTCAAATTAGTGGTAAATCATTAAAGATTGAAGTTGGAAAATAGTGACATTTGAGTTTCAGATTTCATACCCTTCAGAACAGTCATACTAATGCAAGACCTAATTATCTTTATAAGTGCACTTTTTAAAAATTGTCCTAATTTTTTGGCCTCTGTCCTAACTTCTATTTATGGCTTTGTCCAGATTTCTTGCTCTGAGGTTGAGAGGTATATCAAATTTGTCAGAGCCATCACTGTCAGCCAGAGACATTTTAAATTGTGGCATACTTGTTGTAGCCCACTACCCCACGTAGTGACTCTGGATGTGTCCAAGCAAGCCAAGGAGCAGTTATGCAGTGTTAAGTGTGCAGAGCGTCCCCCTATCCAAGGTAGACACAAGTACTACAGTGGTTTTTCATCTGTCCTTGATTTTGCAGAATGTTCTGGTTTTCTGTCATATTTTATACTGTTGATTTATGCTTCTTATTATTCAGGAAATGCATGCTGTCACAGTGCCCTGTTGCTCTGTTTAAGTAGCAATGATTTAATGACCATCAGGTAAGCTTGTCGGAGATTGTAAGATGCAAGTAAGCTTTAATAAGCATACTGTTAAAGAATTACCAACACTGAAAGCCTTTTTGTTGTTGCCATGCAGCGGATATTTACATAACTAGATAGCATATAAGCCTTGGGTATTGAAATGCATATGACAGTATTTGTAATAAAGGACAGGATTACAGTATTTTCAGAAGCTCATTGCATTTGTTGGAGACTTGCATTCGTTTTTTCAAGCTTTACCCGTAAACTAAACAGAATGCCAATCTATCATGTGTGGTCCATAACCTGTGCAGTAATCCTTTAAGTAATTTATCTTGAGTTGTTTCTTGTTTGCTGTTCATTGTTTCCTTTGATCATGTTTTCTCCATGAAACAAGTAGATAGTTGTCAGGCAGCAGGTCTTTTTTGGATAAGAAACATTTTTCCAAGTGGGGGTATCACAGAGATTGCTACTTTCAGTATGATACTTGGTACTTTTATAAAGATGAATATAAATTATAATTAGAACTGCAGTGCAAGGAGAAGTGGTTTGAGTTGAGTACTTCTTGTTTTTTATAGTTGATTTTGACTGGCATTCCAGTAATGTAGTTGAAAAGTAATTTGTTTCTTCATGACTCTCAACCTTTTTGTTTCTATATAGATATTAAGTAAACTGTCATGTAGCTAATGCACTGAAATATTTTTTTCTTCTACACCTCATTTTGTCTTGATTGGACTCTCATAATGACAGTTTGGCACCCAGGGCAGCGTATTTAATTAAAGTCCCAGTTTTTGTGGTTTTTAGCATAGCTGCGCCCCTTTCTAGTTGGCCACACCCCTTCCCATTGGTCCCACCCATTCAGCTGTCTCCTGCAGCCCCTCTTTGATTTGAAGCCACCAGCTGCCACTGCCATACTACAACCAGGTTCTGCTATACCATGCATGGTCTGCCTGCTCTGTGCATCAGACGCAATCTACTCTGGTAACAGAGAAATTACTGGAGGGCACAATTGTCATTATAAATACAGATGGGAAGGGCCGCACTGATTGATGTTGCCAGTGGGCACTGTGTGGGTTGGTAGGTGGGTAATGATGTGGGTATGCATCTCGGTCATGGCTTGGTGAGTACATTGAGCTTGGAAGACAGTTCAGGGAGGGGGTTGTATATCCAGTCTGGGGTATGTTTGCAGAGGTGGATGGGGGTTGGTTAGATGACATGTGGGTGGGTAGACTCGACCCCTGCAGAAGTTGCTGCACTGTGTGTGCCCAGGAATGTGAATGGCATGATCCATAGTTGGCATAAAGGATGATGTGCTCTATGAGGAGGAAGGTTGATCCATGTCACAGGTGAGTTTGGCATGCCAATCTCATATGTATGTGTGTCTGTGGTGGGCATCAGCACCCACAACACTGGTATTAATTGAGGAGAATGTTGCACTATGGGACCCAGACTGTCTCCTTACTAGCCGACAGTGGGGTTCACAATCAGAGACAGAAGAGGATCAGCCATGAGAATGGTGATGCTCAAGGTATACAGCAACAATGCATGGGCACCTGGAGGACCAAACTCCCACTTCATACTGTACATGTCCAAAATGTTACTTAAAAATAAAAGCCCTCTCTGAGGTCATTGTGTAGCCCATGTACCACACCATTTAGATTTTTAGTGGTTGCAGGTGTCTTTATCATCACCCTGCACATCATTTATGCAGGTATGAGGCTGGTTCAAAGGCACTGATGGATATCAGTTTGAAAGCCCTCACCCATATATACTAACCTAAAGAAAAATAATCTTACCAAGCTAGCAAATTCCTATAATTCCATTGCCAGATTTGCCACTGGCAACACCTTTAGAACTCACCACTGTCTGAATCTAAGGCAACTAGGCTGGCTTGAACTTCAAAACCAACTGATAATATCCCAACTCACCATTGCCCACAAGATCTTCTACCAACCCAACAGCACTCCTATACTTTCCAATCTCATCCTCCCTTACAAAAATCTGAATTCCCTGCGCTCTTCTAAGAAACTGCTTGCTTGCATATGCAAGTCTAACAACCTGGCTGGAGTCTCTCTTTTTTCTAACACAGTGGGGAAAAAACTGGAACCTACTGCCCGATGAACTAACATTACTTTCTTCCTTGCCTCTCTTTAAACATAACCTCAAAAAACACCTCAAAACACACTGGTTATGCCCCTGCAGCAACCCTGACTAATCATGTGCTTTTTAGTAATTATAGCTCCTTTTACTTCTTATTCCTCCTATTCTTACTTAAATTACTAACACGCGTAATGGATTGTTACATGCTAATTACTTAAATTACTAACACTCGTAATGGATTGTTACATGCTAATTACTTAAATTACTAACACTCATAATGGATTGTTACATGCTAATTACTTAAATTACTAACACTCGTAATGGATTGTTACATGCTAATTACTTAAATTACTAACACTGTAATGGATTGTTACATGCTAATTACTTAAATTACTAACACTCGTAATGGATTGTTACATGCTAATTACTTAAATTACTAACACTGTAATGGATTGTTACATGCTAATTACTTAAACTACTAACACTGTAATGGATTGTTACATGCTAATTACTTAAATTACTAACACTCGTAATGGATTGTTACATGCTAATTACTTAAATTACTAACACTCGTAATGGATTGTTACATGCTAATTACTTAAATTACTAACACTCGTAATGGATTGTTACATGCTAATTACTTAAATTACTAACACTCGTAATGGATTGTTACATGCTAATTACTTAAATTACTAACACTGTAATGGATTGTTACATGCTAATTACTTAAATTACTAACACTCGTAATGGATTGTTACATGCTAATTACTTAAATTACTAACACTCGTAATGGATTGTTACATGCTAATTACTTAAATTACTAACACTCGTAATGGCTTGTTACATGCTAATTCCTTGTAAGATAGACTAACTGATGCTCGTAAATTAATATGCTGATAAACTCTCTCTAGTATAAGTATTAAACTTATTACAGTAATTTCCTACTCTATATTATTATTACTTGTTGTACAGCATACTTTTTATTTCTAGGTAGTATTTCTTGTACTTTTATTATAATCCTTTCTGTTAATTTTTAAGTTCTATAATTGCCGGAGCTTTTCTCCCTGGGCCTCTACTGAAAATGGAAATATATCCAGTTAGAATAGCCCGGTTAACAAATGTAAAATAAATAAAATAAATAAATAAATAAAAAATTTCTCCACACTCACGCAAGCTTCCACTGTTGCCTGGGGTGCAGGGGACAAAGGTGAGCTTTGGGCTGCTCTGTTGGCCAACTCTTGACTTACAATGCTATCCCATGACTAAGAAGTGGGTTGTACAGACAATAAAGCTTTGTTTCTGCAAGTGTGTCTGTGTGGTGGTGGTTTATACCTGCCATGGCACCTGTGCCTGAAGGTGGCACTGGGGCTGCAGACTGTAATATGTTGCAGCTGCCATCATTTTCAGGCTCAGATGTTTCCCAAAGACAGATATGCCATCATCAATGGTGGAGGATCCATACCCAGAAAAACTTGTGAAAGCAGACTGAAAAACCCTTGTGTATCAATGTTACTTTGAGATGCTACAGATGTAAAACAGAATGGTATGCAGAAATATAGGCTTGCGTACCTTATGTAGATTTACAATGTAACTAAAGCCCTAAAGTTCCTGTAAGGATGATATTGCTTTTATTCACTATGTGGCTAGTTCTAGCTCTGACATGTTGCACTACATGATAGATATGTAAGGGTATACCCACTTATGGAACTACACACTAAGATCTGTGGTGGTGGGTAGAGCTCTGTGCCAATATCAGGTCCTCCACTGGGTTGAAAGAGTGGTCTGTCATCCCAGACAGACATACTAGGAACTCCTTTGTGTCTGTAAGAGATGCCTGTGTAGGTGGACTCTAACCCATGGCCATCCTCTCCTCTGCAAGGTTGTTTGCCTTGGTAAAGGCATGACAGATCATGATGGTGACCCTATGGTGTACTTGCCGTTCTGATCTGTTATGGCCACCAGCAACATTTACCTGTGAAACAAGGTCCCACCATACACATTCATGGAAGTACTAGTTGCTCTTGTTTGTTAGGAGGATCTGCCAGCAGTGTTCAAGGTAGGCATGCAGCAAGATGTTTGTATCTACCTGACATAACTTCTCCATCCTTTTCCTTTCTTTTTGAACCATCTTGCTCTGTATATGTGAGAATAGATATATGTTAAACTGTTGATCTATGACTTTTAACACAGTCACATGACAGTAACCACATCCCACACTACACTGGGAGCACAGACTGCCTAACACCGTACTTACCGAGATGCTCAGGTCACTGCTACAGCTTCCTGTAGGCAGTCACAGGTGTGTGTCTGTTACACCATACTCTGCAGACTGTATTTGTGAAACCACCCATGATAGTGTGGCTGGATGCCTCTACATCTGTAGGTACAGGCTGTCTAGCATGCCCCCATAATCACATGTATGGCCTTCTATGCACAAGTGGATAGTTATAACTTTGTTCACCAGAACCCTGTCTGTCCCAGTTCATTGTAGTTAGCAACATGTGTGGCACATTTTGAAAAGCAATTCCTTCTCACAACACCCAACAATAGAGAGAAACATTTTGGAAAGCAATTCACCCACCGAAACAAGAGAGAGAGAGAGAGAGAGAGAGAGAGAGAGATTTTGAAGAGCAATTCCCCAACCTTCTAAAAACTAAGGGAAACGGTTTGAATTCCATGACTGAAATAACAATAAGCAGACAAGTTTGCTGAGTAACCCCCCCCCCCAAATAGCAGGTCTATAATTCCTACCTCCATGAAACATATCTCATGCTGTCATGAGAAAAGCACTGTGGCAGTACACTTCATAGCCCACTAACCTCTCCTGTGGCCCCTGCTCACTTATTAGTGAACAATAGCAGTTATTATTTCCACACTTCTCCCACACATGCCCTGTCACTAGCCTTTGAACATTTACCACAACTGTTGTATGTCTGTGTATTCTCAACAAGAGTAGTTTTAGTCTCCACATCATTTGCTTCACTATAGCAAATTCAGTAGTGTGATGAGGACTGTTGTAAAAAGGTTCTATGTTTATTGTGCAATTTCAAGGCTGTTAGTGTGGAAATTATCTACAGCCAATTACAGTTAGCTGTCTCTGAATCATTGTTAGGACAGCAGTTATGCTAATGACCAAAGAAAGTCAATTGTTTCTGAATCACACATGTTAGAAATATATGTGCTGGACCAAGGCTGTGCTATGAGGCTCAAATTTGACCAAGCACCTGCATTAATGATGGCAGTAAAGCGCATTGTACATGTGTAGGCAGGTTACTGACCTGCAGGGATGTTGATTTAATAAGCATTTGTTGTGGGTCCTACAGGCCCTAATGAGCAACAATAGAATCAGATGTACTTTGTATGGGCTGTACACAAACATATCATCCTAGCACTCACACCTCAAGCACTACCCTGAGACATGTATTGTGCATACCTCTCAACTGTCCAGATTTTCGCAGAATGTCCAGATTTTTGCCTCATATTTTTGGTCTGTTTCTCAAAAAATTAGTAATTCTCTAGCAAATCACTGGGATGATCTGAAGATTGAAGTCACTAAATAATGACATATGTTTGAGTTTCAGACTTCATATTCTCAGAAAAATGCATGCTAAGACAAATCCTGTTATTGTATAAACTTTCTAAGTTTATAAAAGCAATATTTAAAAGCTGTCCCTATTTTTTGACATTATGTCAGGCTTTGTCCAGATTTCTTTTGCTAACAGGTTGAGAGGTATAATTGTGCCACTGTACAGTGGCATCCCTCACTACCACACTGGCCTTGTTGCCCACTGGTGCATGTCCTGTAATGCCTGTAGTTTATAGGTAAATACTAAGCTAGCTGCTCTTGCAGGACATTTTACGTCTAGCCAATTTCCCTTGAATGTGGTACAATATTCCACTAGATTGTAACTTGTGAAGTGGCTGTGGCTTTTGAGTGCACTGATTATGCATCTCCCCTTTCCTTTCCCTTGTCCTTCTGTGTGTCCCTTTGTTTAATTTCTCTCCTTTCTGACTGTCCTGTGCACCCATTTTCCCCATTATATAGAATAAATTGATAGGAAAATTGAAGAGAAGACTTTAATTATGGCTTAGTAGTTCTCACAGAGGAGTGACTTTGTATGTGTACATGTGCAGTCACGTGTAATTCATGCATGGTTTTTTGTTCCTTAGTTTATATGAACATTGGGATGCTCTGTTTCTCTGTATGTGATTTGTAAGGTTTTGCTAGTGCATTCCTTAAGCAGTTAATAACTGTCTTGCTAATTGCCCCCTTTTAGATTGTTAATGTGCATCAGGCCAGAACGCGTCACTTTGATCACTATAATTAGCCACTGCATGGCTACATAGCTAATGTTTCAGAATGACAGGGAATGGCTTTATGAGTTTTTATTGCTTTTTGTTTTTTATTTACAAAGACATGCATCTGGGGCATTTCTCTCCGGACCTCCGCTGAAAATTGGCTTCATTCCGAGTTGGACTTTCCCAGTAAACAAATGTTAAAAAAATAAATAAATAACTATTTAGATTCTAAAAGAGAATTACAGAGTTGAATGGATTAGCCTTTTCCAGTCTTGCCTCATAATGAAATGAAGCATAATAAGGTATCGTAACCATGCCATTGACTTCTACTGTTATGCATTTATTGAGTATGGGGAAGTATTTATTTTATTTTGTAGTACAGGGTGGATCTGGGAAAACATTAAGAATAATTCAGTTAAATTTAATTGCTGACAGGCAAGGTGTTGGTTATGAAATGGGAGTGTCTGAGTAGTTCTAAAAGTAGGTTTTGCTTTTGTCCATTTAGCTGTCCACTGAAGCAAAGCTAGTCAATATTCACTATGAAATGGAAAAGTACTTCCTGACTTCATGTTTTGGATGGCTAACTACAAGTAAGGGGTGGTTCCCTTCCTGTCCACTTTAAGCTGAAGGAAAAAAGGTCTTCCTGAAGTTGAGGACCACAAAAAAGCTCGTTCTGTCCTTTGAAAAATGTAACAAGCAGCTTGCTACAGTTTACACCACACAAAAGGCTGAAGTGCTTCAGCCCTGGCCATGGTATCAACGTTCATTTGGGAATTTGGGAATGACAGTACTAAACTATCAATAAATTGATATTTAATTTTTCATGGCTTTGTATTAGAACAGTACTACCTCACAGGATGTGCAGTAACGAGTCCCGCCTAAACCCCACCACCATCCAACAATTGGTAATGTCTTAGAAAAGTTGAGTAATATTCACACAGATGGCAGCATAGTCATTGCCTGTTTGCAGCCATATCTCAAGTGGCAAAAGGCTGTGTGGTCACATGCAAATGATGTATGATTGATTGCCATGCACATTTGACAGTGACACTTCGCCATATTACACGGAAAATGGGAAATGTACCCTTTTCCTCAATGTAGTGTGATCTCGGAGTTGGTATATTTAAGAAGTGAGGGGATGCAGGGAGCATGCCCCCTACAAAACTGAAGAAAAAAAATAATACTTGGAGCTATAGTGCGGTTTCTTTCCTTTTTCAAACACGTCAGGGGGTGCTGGTGGTGGGCAAGATTTAGGTGGGACTTGCTACTGTGCATCTGGGGAGGTGCTGTTCTACAACAATGCTCAACAGTCAATGTATGCATGATATCACTCTGAAATCTGCATGGCTATCAGTCATGCATGTTTTCCATACCATGACATGCCCATTACACCTGTCAATCACAGAGGCCATGCCTACTTCTCAGTGGTTTTGCACCCCCTAACACTTTGTGCCCGGGGCAGCTGTCCTCTTCACTTTGTCTCTGTTCTTTCTAATACTATTAAGTTTTTTAGTATGAGTCATTATCTGAATTAGGTTTACATTTGTCATGTTTGGGGGGTGAGGCTATTATTAAATGAATAATAATAATAATAGTAAGTAAGAAAAAAAATCACTCAACTAGCAAAACTAACTGGACCAGCCGTTAAAAAGACTTGCTGTTTTATTTCCTTCTCACTAAGAACAGTTTAAAAAAAGCTTCATTTAGCAGGGTAGAAAAATAATTTCAAAAAATGCAATTGTGGGAGAGAGAGAGAGAGAGAGAGTGTATGTGTGTGTGTGTGTGTGTGTGTGTGTGTGTGTGTGTGTGTGTGTGTGTGTGTGTGTGTGTGTGTGTGTGTGCATGCGTGTTTGTATGTGTCTTTGTGTCTGTGTGTATGTGTGCTGGTTTACATTACTTATATAACATATTTTGGTGTAAAATACTACCGCCAACAATTACATAAGCTACAGCAACTTTAAAACATTATGCTGAATAACTATTTCACATAAAAAATGTAAAAAGAAATGTATATACTAAAAAAAAAAACATACAAAAAACAAAGTAAATCAACACTTAGCTCATTGTCTAAACACAATGATCGCCTTCAGAGTGTTTGTTTTTAAGGGAATAATGCCTTTCCAGGGGTGTAGATGCCCTTTACTTGAGGTTTTGGACCTCACAACGTCCCTGGATGGGCATTATTTCCCCAATATAACCCACCCTGTCAGGCATTATTGCTTGCGTATTTTTTCCTAGTTTCATGACTCCTGTATGTTGGCCAAAAGGCCATATTAGAACACAGACTCCATGACAAAGACTTAAAAAACAGAGTCCAACCCATAAATCTAGGTTCTTTTTAAATGAATACAGGGATTTACATCATCTGTTAGGTAAGGGAGTATTTTCTACAGTCTGGCTACTAATTAAATTATATATTCATCTTTATAGATGTTCTTAGCTTCTCAAGTCTGTCAGATAGGTTTGTCTCACAAAAGATTCTGTCATCGTCCATAATATCACATCTTAATTATGTCCTTAAAGTTCATTGATCAGCTTCTGAAGCAAATATAAATATGAAATCTTAAAGTTGGGTGCACGTCATATACAATACTAAATTTCATTGTTTTTTTATTCAAAATATGTTATTTTAGTATTTTATATCATTTTTTGTTGATAAGAATGTCTGCCTGAAAATTTTCTTGGAGTTGAAAACTGCTGCCCTGACATCTTGAAAGACTAAACCAAAATGCCTTAGTACCTAAAATTAAGTATAGGCTACCGTACTTCTGTGCTTAATGATTCAATAAGAGTTTCTGACTTCCTAGAATGACAAGGTTGTCAACTAGATCTTGCAGGTGGGATGTCTTGCATTGATCATTAACATATGTGATAATACAGTAAAACCACAATGTAAGACACCTCTCTTCTAAAGAAGTTTGCTGTCATTACATACCCAGAATACCTTGACAATGATTGCAAATAATTAACACTGTATCTACCATGACATTTTGTTGATATGGTTATACAGAGAAACTGAGTAAACAGTTAAAGTAAAAAAAATCAAGCAACACACTATAATTATCAGTTTAACTTTAATATGATGAATATAGCTGGAATCTACATTAATTGCAAATCATATGTT